>NW_028245813.1:0-58137 GCF_964263255.1 Lissotriton vulgaris | reverse complement strand
TTTCAGTGAATATATATATATATATATATATATATATATATTACCTACTGGCGGTAGCCAGTAGGTATATATAGTTAGGACCTAGTTTCCGTAGGAAATCCCCAACAATCTATTGGGAATATCTTTGGCGCTGGTTGATGAATCTTCGCAAATTTCTCAAAGAAGATGGCCCGCTCCGCTCCTCTCCTTCCCTGAAAGTTTGGGGGGGATTAGTCAAGTGGGGGCTGAGAAAAAAGGGGGGTCCCAAAACTTGTTTTCCCTATGTTAATTTCCATAGGACCTTTCGACACAGCTACAGCTTGAACCGCTGAAGGGAATTACACCAAACTTGTCAAAATGGTAGTGTCTGGTACGCAGATCACACTTCTGGTTGAATAGTGTAAATCCCTGCAGTAGTTCCTGAGAAATTTAAAAGAGAAACAAATTATATATCTGTAAGCGTGCACCGTGCGCGCACCCAGCGATTTTTCTGAAAAAAAAATTGGGGGGCTTCTCTCTTTTATTTTCATCTTTGTATTTTAATATCGAGGGTGCCCACTCCTCGTTTTACCTCCCCGAGATCACGGCCGCGGCCCGAGCCGCCTTAAGATGGCCGCCGCCTGGTTGTGGGCGGGGCCAGGAGACATTGTTTCCGCTTCCCCCTGCTTGGGGGAAGCCTTTGCTGTGCCCTTCCAGTCTCCCGTGCCGAGGGGGAGACCGGGTGATGTTGCCGGCTACTAAGTATCTGAATGAGGAAGACGGAGGTAATGCCTCAGTTACTACTCCGTAATCTCCTGTAGTGCACGTCATTAAACCAAACCATCACTGCGGCGTCCATGGCTGTCCAGCCAATTACAGTTGCCACCAAGGCTAGATGGCTCACCTTAAACCACCAATAACAGTAACAAGGGAACGTGAATGATCAGTAATCAGGCTGATACAAAAGCAGACAAGTTTGTTTCCATCTGTACGGACTTTCAAACAAATCCCTGCACACAATACGCATTTCGGACTACTTCTCACGTTGCCAGTCGCTCACAACTAATGAACTTCCTATGGAAACCAGCATTCTGAACTGGTAACAGAAACAGCAAGTGGCTGAAACAGCAAACATTATTTAGGAGGGGATCCATAATTTAAAAGCATACCTTAGATACACATACACGGATTACTAAATAGAATAAACACACATTCAGGCAACCAGCTTTCTGCAGAAAATGAACACGAGAACCAGAGGTAAAGGTGTGAGACATGGGAGAAGGTTACTTAGCACAGTACTGAGTTATGTAGGGTAATACAAGAGCCCAGTGTCATGAGAAGGCAGCAATTCACAGACATATTTTGACATCCTAATTTGCCATCAATTTAAATGTTTCCGTAGGTCGAGTATGTGAGAGAAGACAGCCCAGCCAAACAAAATAATAAGTCTAGAGAGCAGAGACCTAAAATCCACGAAAAGCTCACAGAAAGCAGAACGGAAAAGATGTGCTAATGGAAAAAGTGGAGTTGACAATTTTAGCCAACAGTCCCAATACTCTTCAATCAACAACCACATTGGATGAAAGAGGACAGTGCAAATTTACGCTTCGGTCTTTTGGCATCTCTTTTACTATTTTAACACTCGTTATTTATTTTGTGGCTTTTGTAAAATGATATTGCCAGCTGGTAAGACTTTGCACATGAATGTTAGATAGGAATTTGGGCAGCAGCAAAGGGTATGACTAAATAGTCACATATTTATTAGCCCGATCACATATGTGGATGGCAAGGTACAGGGAGTTAAGTTAGGCAGATCCTGGTGGAGTTAGAAGCCATGTACAAAGGTGGCATGATGATACAGCACAGTTGAGAGGAAACTCCCAGAGCCTTGCGTGATAGAAAGCAGGACAGCAAGAACTAAGTGAGACGACCCAAGACATCTGTAGGGCCTTTTTGCACAGTCGCTAGGTAGTCCTAGAGAAAACGGGATGACTCAATGTAGCTAGGTACATGTATAAATGGTCGGAGTCTGATATAAACAATAGGAAAAATCTCAAAATGGCACTTATTTTCTCAGTGAAATACTTTCATTCTATCAAGGACATCAATGTTGCTCAACAAACGAAAAACAAGTCAATACATTCGGTGCATATTTATTTAGCACATCTTATATTTGTAAACTGCATGAATTTCAACCCAAATGGTAGATGATATTGCAATTAATGCATTGGCAATATAAGCTTAGAATCAACACATTTCTATATATTAAGTGAATTCAAAAACGTGTCAATGCGCTCAAGGTGCATAGAGAAAAGGTATTTAGAGGGGATGGGTAAGTGGGGGTGAAGGTGGGGACCGGGTAAAGGTGGTGTGACTGAGTTAAAATCACAGTGAGAAATGAAAAACCTTTACAGCCTATGTACAGATCTAAAGGTTCCAAAAACAATCTCAAACATAGGTTCCGTAGTTATCCATTATTTAGTCCTATGTTTGGAACAGTGAAAAGTAACGATAGTCGACGTTTCGACCCCTGACAGGTACGGGTGATTCAGAACCTCAGGATGGGGTCTTCATCAGGACGTGGGGGTATAACAGGAGCGCCTATAAATAATGCGAAAATGATGAATGTATCTCATACTCCTATATAGTAATTAATGCACTCGAAATTGGGTGAAATGTTACCTACTTCGCATGAGGCCCGTTTGGGCCTACAGCCTGGGGACCTTCCAAGGTTCCTTTGTGGTACGAGAGGTCTGTATTTAAGTAAAGGCGGTATCAGTACAGTGGGCTGGCCCACCTGGGATGAAGCACCAGAGTAACACTACATCCAAAATGTAAAGGGGGGAGAACTTACTGGTAGCTTTTCTCAAAGTCGTTCAAATGCGTGGGATTCTGTTGTCCACTGGACCAGCCGGTCCGTGGTGGAACGCCGTATGTCTCTGAAAGTGAAGTAGGGCATCACACTAAGTAGTAGAAGTCGATCTGTGTTAGCGCGCCAAAAAGTCACAGGGAATTGTTTCATAAAAAGCGCGGTTATTAAAGACAGGGGCCATATGTCTCTAAAGGGAAAATGAGTCAGTGCTTCGCGTGAAACAGCGTTAACGCACCCAAAGTCACAGGGAAAGGGTTTATAACACGCGCGGTTTTTAGCGTATAGAGTGAAGGAATCACATTAAGGAAACGCAACTCCGGCGGGAAAAACTCTCCATCAGTTTTGGGATGTTTCGCAAGCGCGCTTCATTGAGGTTGAAGCCTAGAGTGGTAAGGTCCAGGAGGGGATGTGGCCGGGGCTCACCTGATTAATCGCAGCGCTAGTCTGTCTCTTTCCTCTCCTCTGGCTGTCAGCAGTAAAGGGAGCCGCCGCGAGGTGCCGGCGCTAAATGCTGCTAGGGGGCTCGCCCTGCTCTGGCCAATCAGCCACGAGTGGCCCAGGGAATGAGGAAAAAGAGTTGTTGTTCGATATCAGGGGACTGTTTCTGAGCAAGAGAACTTAGGTGCAGTCAAAAGTGGAGAGAATAGATCGGTTAGTTACCTATTGAACAGGTGTGTACCGGCAAGTAACATAATACATTCCGTTGTATACATATGACCTTACTGCAATGTCCCAGGGAAGGCAAGTGAAACAAAAGCAAAACTCGTACGTGACCAATTGTATACCTGAACAGATTCAAAACACAGTTTGCAAGCGAAATATCCACATAAACCACTAAGGGCGACACGGCTCGGTGTCATCATTAAGGTGCGGAAGTGGTATACAATTCTGTCCAAGCTTATTTTTGCAGTCGACTGGTGCTTCAACATAACCAGAAGCAGGACATCAATTCATTAAGTGTACACATTGTTAATAATACATTTGGTCAAGTGCAAGAAACCAATATATACACACATCATTCTCTGATATTGATTGACCCAGCGTGACACAGTGTACATATCAATGAAATACTGTATGTGTATTCAAAAACAGCCATCATTACAGCCTACACTAAGGCATTCAGTCACTGGTTCAATCCGGATCTAGAAGGGCCATCTGGGAGAAAGTGGTTTCCAGTTCATTAAGGCCCCTTTGCACAGAGTCAAAAAATTGCATCCATTTGCATTCACGCACATTGAGGATAGAGTTGAGATTACCACCCCGTGGGCCCAGTGTAATTTTCTCAATAACCACCCACTTGATTGATTCAGGTGTATGTGAGTGCTCCTGGAAATGCTCTACAAGGGGGGCTCCCACCGTTTTGCACCTTATTCTGCTGCAATGTTGTAGCACACGGTTCTTTATCTTTTGTTTAGTCTGGCCTATGTATATCATTCCACAGGGGCAAAAGATAGCATAAATCACCCCCTCGGTGTTGCAATTCGTGAAGGTTTTCAAGGGCACAGACAGACCATTGTGTGTTACTGTTCCAGTCTCTAGTCTCTACTATCCTCAATGTGCGTGAATGCAAATGGATGCAATTTTTTGACTCTGTGCAAAGGGGCCTTAATGAACTGGAAACCACTTTCTCCCAGATGGCCCTTCTAGATCCGGATTGAACCAGTGACTGAATGCCTTAGTGTAGGCTGTAATGATGGCTGTTTTTGAATACACATACAGTATTTCATTGATATGTACACTGTGTCACGCTGGGTCAATCAATATCAGAGAATGATGTGTGTATATATTGGTTTCTTGCACTTGACCAAATGTATTATTAACAATGTGTACACTTAATGAATTGATGTCCTGCTTCTGGTTATGTTGAAGCACCAGTCGACTGCAAAAATAAGCTTGGACAGAATTGTATACCACTTCCGCACCTTAATGATGACACCGAGCCGTGTCGCCCTTAGTGGTTTATGTGGATATTTCGCTTGCAAACTGTGTTTTGAATCTGTTCAGGTATACAATTGGTCACGTACGAGTTTTGCTTTTGTTTCACTTGCCTTCCCTGGGACATTGCAGTAAGGTCATATGTATACAACGGAATGTATTATGTTACTTGCCGGTACACACCTGTTCAATAGGTAACTAACCGATCTATTCTCTCCACTTTTGACTGCACCTAAGTTCCCTTGCTCAGAAACAGTCCCCTGATATCGAACAACAACTCTTTTTCCTCATTCCCTGGGCCACTCGTGGCTGATTGGCCAGAGCAGGGCGAGCCCCCTAGCAGCATTTAGCGCCGGCACCTCGCGGCGGCTCCCTTTACTGCTGACAGCCAGAGGAGAGGAAAGAGACAGACTAGCGCTGCGATTAATCAGGTGAGCCCCGGCCACATCCCCTCCTGGACCTTACCACTCTAGGCTTCAACCTCAATGAAGCGCGCTTGCGAAACATCCCAAAACTGATGGAGAGTTTTTCCCGCCGGAGTTGCGTTTCCTTAATGTGATTCCTTCACTCTATACGCTAAAAACCGCGCGTGTTATAAACCCTTTCCCT
The DNA here is from genome assembly GCF_964263255.1 of Lissotriton vulgaris. NCBI lineage: Eukaryota > Metazoa > Chordata > Amphibia > Caudata > Salamandridae > Lissotriton > Lissotriton vulgaris. Next base: position 52,763 of record NW_028245813.1, on the reverse strand, counting down.
GTGACTTTGGGTGCGTTAACGCTGTTTCACGCGAAGCACTGACTCATTTTCCCTTTAGAGACATATGGCCCCTGTCTTTAATAACCGCGCTTTTTATGAAACAATTCCCTGTGACTTTTTGGCGCGCTAACACAGATCGACTTCTACTACTTAGTGTGATGCCCTACTTCACTTTCAGAGACATACGGCGTTCCACCACGGACCGGCTGGTCCAGTGGACAACAGAATCCCACGCATTTGAACGACTTTGAGAAAAGCTACCAGTAAGTTCTCCCCCCTTTACATTTTGGATGTAGTGTTACTCTGGTGCTTCATCCCAGGTGGGCCAGCCCACTGTACTGATACCGCCTTTACTTAATTACAGACCTCTCGTACCACAAAGGAACCTTGGAAGGTCCCCAGGCTGTAGGCCCAAACGGGCCTCATGCGAAGTAGGTAACATTTCACCCAATTTCGAGTGCATTAATTACTATATAGGAGTATGAGATACATTCATCATTTTCGCATTATTTATAGGCGCTCCTGTTATACCCCCACGTCCTGATGAAGACCCCATCCTGAGGTTCTGAATCACCCGTACCTGTCAGGGGTCGAAACGTCGACTATCGTTACTTTTCACTGTTCCAAACATAGGACTAAATAATGGATAACTACGGAACCTATGTTTGAGATTGTTTTTGGAACCTTTAGATCTGTACATAGGCTGTAAAGGTTTTTCATTTCTCACTGTGATTTTAACTCAGTCACACCACCTTTACCCGGTCCCCACCTTCACCCCCACTTACCCATCCCCTCTAAATACCTTTTCTCTATGCACCTTGAGCGCATTGACACGTTTTTGAATTCACTTAATATATAGAAATGTGTTGATTCTAAGCTTATATTGCCAATGCATTAATTGCAATATCATCTACCATTTGGGTTGAAATTCATGCAGTTTACAAATATAAGATGTGCTAAATAAATATGCACCGAATGTATTGACTTGTTTTTCGTTTGTTGAGCAACATTGATGTCCTTGATAGAATGAAAGTATTTCACTGAGAAAATAAGTGCCATTTTGAGATTTTTCCTATTGTTTATATCAGACTCCGACCATTTATACATGTACCTGTTTAATTGACCTAGGTCAAGGAGTTCTCAGGGTCTACCCCGTTGTAACTCACTACTCAATGTAGCTAGAGCGCCTCCAGGTCTTAAGCCCATTGAAAGAGATGGCCTTGAGGCCCCAACAAAGTTTCAGGCAGCATCCTTCTAGCTTCAGGTTAGCATGTCGAACACGAAACATCATGATATTTACAGATTAATCTTCTCTCAAGTTTCATTTCTCATCATTGTTATATTATAACTGAATTAAGCTTTTAATATTGATCCCCACCCTTCTGAAAAGAAGCTAAGGAGTTGGTGGGAGACTATAAAATGAACATGTAACAGGCTGTAGTTCGATCTAAAAACAACCAATCAGAATCAGACTTTTTATTTATAATCTGAAAGAATGAGAACTGAAAGTCTCTTATGAATAAGGGCAAATGTCAAACTCCAGAGTTGTTTGTTCCTTTTCCAAATGCTCCAATGCCACATTAAAAATCCTGGTGGAATTCTAATAAATTATTTTATCGGAGTTAATTACCCACAGTTGTGCGAAACAAAAGCTTGCTCCAGATTTGCTTTTACATCTTTGATTTGCTATTAAGCCGCCTCAATGAGCTTTAATATCACGGTCCTGTAGTTACAATATGTTAACCCCTTCGCTGTGGATGACAAAGCCAGCTCGTCATGGGTGTTACCTGCGCTACGTGGATGACGAGCTGGCTTTGTCACAAACCGCGCGATTTTCAAATTTCAGCGCACAGCGGGAAAACCCGTAGCGCGCATGCGGTTAAGCATGAGCACTCAGCAAACTTGATCTCTAACAGGATTTTAAAAAATCGAACAAGCAGGGAGACTAGAGGACCCTTGTTATTTGGTGCATGCAGCCTGGAGCAGCTGTTCACGTTGCACAGCTCTGCTCTACTAAAGAAAGACACAATACTTCCCATCAATATTGGTTGCCCCCAAACAGTGGGTGTTTGCCTTTAAAGAGTAGGAGCATTGTCATGAAAGCCAAGGAAACAAAACAGTGCCTACTTCGAAATCTTGAGCTCATCACAGGTTATCCAAGCCCTGAGTCAATATCAACAAAGGGATCAGCATTGAAGATACTGATGTTATTGTATGAAAGGTAGGCCTGCTTGTTTCATAGTTACTGGTTGACAAAAACCCTGCTGACAGATATCATCTTTTACTGCAGAGGGAAAAGTGTGACCACCACTACCCAAGCCCGTTTCCAGGATCACTTTTTTCAATGCATGGAGGCTATGGGAAAGAGATTATTACCATAATGCTTGAATTTAACAGCAAAAGGGTGGAAGTTGCTGTATCACTCCTATCATATGTATGAATTCTGGTACTGCAGGTAATCGGGCTACGCTCCGTTGAGATACCATGGTCAAGACCATGCACTTCATCTTGGGAGACTGGCGTTTTACTTTCTGCACTGCTGACTTTAAAAGTGTAATGCATATATATAAATATAAATATAAATATATTACCTACTGGCGGTAGCCAGTAGGAATATATAGGTAGGACCTAGTTTCCATAGGAAATCCCCAACATTCTATTGGGAATAACTTTGGTGCTGGTTGATGAATCTTTGCAAATTTCTCAAAGAAGATGGCCCGCTCCGCTCCTCTCCTTCCCTGAACGTTTTGGGGGGATTAGTCAAGTGGGGGCTGAGAAAAAAGGGGGTCCCAAAACGTGTTTTCCCCATGTTAATTTGCATAGGACCTTTAGACATGGCAACAGCTTGAACCGCTGAACTGAATTACACCAAACTTGTCAAAATGGTAGAGTCTGAATGTTTTTAGGCATCATGTGTTTTCTTTCCTTACACCTCTGAATGTGCAACAAATACGGCACAATCAGGGAGCAGAAGGCAAGAAATATGGCACAATCGGGGGGCAGAAGTGAAGAAATATGGCACAATTAGGGGGGCAGAAGCAAGAAATACGGCAAAATCAGGGGGGCAGAAGGCAAGAAATATGGCACAATCAGAGAGCATCTTGCTCCGGTCCAAAAATCGGATCCCTAGGGCTGCTCAGGTAGTCCCACAAGGATATTAACATATTTAAACGTTATCCGTTCAAAACCTTGCAAATTCACTGAAAAAACCATAGGTTTCAGGCCTTATTCAGGTAGGAATTAGCATTTAAAAAACCTTTGAAATTCACTGAAAAAACCATAGGTTTTAGGCCTTATATAGTTAGGAATTAACATATAAAAACCCATTGAAATTCACTGAAAAAACCATAGGTTTCAGGCCTTATATAGTTAGGAATTAACATATAAAAAACCATTGAAATTAATCCTATATAGTTAGTTGAACTAACTATATATGGCGCACCCGCAATCCACTGCTGATGATGTCACATATTACATCATTCATGACATGGTCAGTGACATCACTGATGACATCACTGATGACATCTCAAATGACATCACTGATGACATCACTGATGACATCTCATTTGACATCACTGATGACCTCACTGATTACATCATTCATGTGATAATACGATGCACCTCCTCACACTCTAATATAACCTTTGATATACCCAGTGTTAAATACAGACTACCATTCTTGAAACCATTGACACACCAATACCAGTTACTGCATAGGCACTCACTGATTCCTAGGTCTACACACACATCCACTCATTCACCCATACAATCACTCATACATACAGTCACTCATCAATGCAAAACTGTCATATGCACTCATACACCTATGCAGACACTCACACACTGCCACTCATCCATGGAGTTACTCACACACCTAGTCAGTCATGTAAAGAATCAATCACTCTTGCATTTCCTCATCTATATAGTTATACACACAACACCTTACTTATTCAAACATATATTAATACATACTTACTCTCTTATACAATCACTGATAAAAGTACACATTGATCTGCACCGAGTCACACACCTCCCAGCCAGCCACACACACACTCAGTCTCCCATACAAATACTTGGGCAACCAATCAATAACCCATATAGGCACTCATATAGCTACTGATCAACACATGCAGCAGCTTACACAACAACAGACATACTGATGCACACATTCACACAGTTTAGTCGATAACCTATGCATTCAGTAAGACACATTTAATCACTCACTCATACAGTCAGTCACGCACCTACTAAATCCTTCATCCAGACACTTATACATCCACTCATTCTTCAATATGTAAAACATATTTAAACTTTACAGAAAAACACAGTCACTGGGTGATGTCATCAGTGATGTCATCAGTGATGTCACTGACCATGTCATGAATGATGTAATATGTGACATCATCAGCAGTGGATTGCGGGTGCGCAATATATAGTTAGTTCAACTAACTATATAGGATTAATTTCAATGTTTTTTTATATGTTAATTCCTAACTATATAAGGCCTGAAACCTATGTTTTTTTCACGTTTTGAAATAAAAGAAACTGCAATTTGACATCAAGGCGTGTGCGGCGAATTATTGGTATTTCATATATTACCTACTGGCGATAGCCAGTAGGTATATATAGTTAGGATTTTTTCCCTATGGGATTTCTGAAAATTCTATGCCTAATAACTTTGGCGTTTGTGGACGGAATCGGCTGAAATTTTCAGGAAAATGGCACATTTTGTTTCTGAGCAGCCCCTAAAAATTTGGGGGGGTTTCGTCAAGAGGGGCCTGAGAAAAAAGGGGGGTCCCAAAACACGTTTTTCCCATTCATTTTTCCATAGGGCGGTTGGACTCACTTTTAGCTCGAACGGCTGAATGGATTTGCACGAAACTTGGCAAAATTGTAGGGACTGTTAGCCCGATGTGCCTTTGCTAGGTCTCAATATATGTGCTCCAGTAGTTTTTGAGAAATTAACGTTCAAAACAAGATATATATCTGTAACAGCGCTCCGGGCAGCGATCCGGTCCGCTTACTTTTCGCGAAACGGAACTTTGCGCGCAGAAAGCTGATTGGCTCTCCGGTGTCTGTCAACATTCTAAACAGTCCGGAGCGGCCGCCATCTTATCTCTCGGTAGGATCGAGAGAGAAGAAGAGGTGAAAAACGAAGGGGGAATTTATTGAAAGGGTGCAAGGTATACCCCTCTTGACCCCCTAGGATTGTTGTTGGGGTTATAAAAGGGTCCCGTGGGGAAAATAAAAAAAAAATTATTTTTCACGGTAGAAGCGTTTCCCGGGCCGCGAACTGGGCCGCAAACTGGTAGTGAAACGGGAATTCGCCATTTTGTGCTTCGTTTTAATTGTTTAGAGACAAAAATTATCGCGGCACATCGGCCACAATGCATGAATATCGTTGAAAAGTCAGCGATATTCATGCATTATCCAGCAAATGCTCTTAGCCATGTTATCCACCTTCCATTGGATAACAGAAAGCTGATTGGCTCTCCGGTGTCTGTCAACATTCTAAATAGTCCGGAGCGGCCGCCATCTTATCTCTCGGTAGGATCGAGAGAGAAGAAGAGGTGAAAAACGAAGGGGGAATTTATTGAAAGGGGGCAAGGTATACCCCTCTTGACCCCCTAGGATTGTTGTTGGGGTTATTAAAGGGTCCCGTGGGGAAAATAAAAAAAAAATTATTTTTCACGGTAGAAGCGTTTCCCGGGCCGCGAACTGGGCCGCAAACTGGTAGCGAAACGGGAATTCGCCATTTTGTGCTTCGTTTTAATTGTTTAGAGACAAAAATTATCGCCGCACATCGGCCACAATGCATGAATATCGTTGAAAAGTCAGCGATATTCATGCATTATCCAGCAAATGCTCTTAGCCATGTTATCCACCTTCCATTGGATAACAGAAAGCTGATTGGCTATCCGGTGTCTGTCAACATTTTAAATAGTCCGGAGCGGCCGCCATCTTATCTCTCGGTAGGATCGAGAGAGAAGAAGAGGTGAAAAACGAAGGGGGAATTTATTGAAAGGGGGCAAGGTATACCCCTCTTGACCCCCTAGGAATGTTGTTGGAGTTATTAAAGGGTCCCGTGGGGAAAATAAAAAAAAAATGATTTTTCACGGTAGAAGCGCTTCACGGGCCGCGAACTGGGCCGCAAACTGGTAGCGAAACGGGAATTCGCCATTTTGTGCTTCGTTAATTAAATTACTAGGTATAAGGGGGTGCGGGAGACGTATCCTAATCCCCTATGTTTCCTGAGGGTGGCTGAGGAGGCTGATATATGTTGATACATCTCTTCCAGCGGCTGCGCCATCTTGCCTTTTTTCCAATGCCACAATTTTGTCGTGCACGGCAGCCATTTTAGATGCCAGGCTGGTCCCATGCTATCACCTAACCCAGCGGATGTAGTTTATGGCCCCAGCTGTAGAGAATTCAGACATGCCAACCCTCCCGATTCAGGCGTGTGACTACTGATTTCAGTGCTAGTCTCCCGCCTCCCGATTTCTGCAAGCAAAAACCCGGGGGCATATTACGAACAACTAGCGATAATTTTTGTCTCTAACTTGTTTAGAGACAAAAATTATCGCCGTACATCGGCGATTTTTATCGCAGATAAACCTTGCTATTATCGCAGAAAAGTCAGCGATATTCATGTATTATCGAGCAAATGCTCTTAGCCATGTTATCCACCTCCCATTGGATAACATGGCTAAGAACTGCTCAGGGCAGGTGTTAGATTTTGGAGATATCTCCAAAAGTTGGTAATAGAAGGTAGCGATGTTAGGGACTGTTTCCAGTCGCTAACATCTTGGCACGCCACTTTGCATGTCATTAGTGATAAGTATCACTGACATGCAAAGCGGGGCCCAAGATGGTCGCTATCTCCTTTTAGCTGTCACTAACTGGTGTTAGCGACAGCTTGGTAATAGGGAGATAATTTTATCTCCGCTTTCAAGGCTTTTAAAGCCAAAAAAGCGGAGATAAACCCCCTTGATAATATGCCCCACGATTCCTTGGGGGTTTCAGCTGACAGGGCTTGGTATTGTGTTACATGGTAATTTTTCCAGGAAACGTCAGAGGGTCGATGCAGGGGTTCTACAAGAGGTGATAAACCATTTAAGCCTCATGAACAAGCGCATGGTCTTTTAAAGATTTGTGAAGTACTCGGAGCGGCGGTGTGTGTGTTTCCTCTTTCAGGAGCGGGCGGGGGGGCACTGCCAGCAACTTGCCAGGTCAGGTAGTGTTCAACACGTGCATCACCCTTTCTCTGCTTGCTATTGCGCTCCATGCTTCGGAAAGGTAAGAAAAAGAACGTGCATTTGAGTTTGAAATGTCCGATCCTGCAGCAGCACACTTCCAAAGCCCACACATGACAATAACCCGATTCAAGGCCCCATTCACCCGTTTTTAAAAAAATAGATAACACTCCAACAAAGTAAGGTTATAAAACTTTATTAACTATTAACTTTAACGAACGGAACAAAAACTAAAAACATTTAAACATTTCTCAACACAAAAAGCAACAATGGTTAGAAGCTGTCTTTTGTGCGAATAGTCCCAAGGCAGCACAACGTGCAGAGTTCTGGACGGCACCCAGGTGATGTCGCCTGGGTGCCGCACTGGTTTAGGGATCCTACAATGCAGCACAGAAAAACAGCGTGGGGCGTCCCGGGTGGTGCGGGGGGAGGCCTCGTCAGTAGCGGTCTGTGTCCAGTGTCACATGGCTGACACAACATGTACGACAGGCACCCAGGTGATGTCCAGTAAACTGCCGCACTGGTTTTGGTATCCTACAATGCTGCTCTGAAAATTGGCGTGCGGCGGCCCGGGGGGGGGGGGGGCGTGGGGGAGGCGGCGTGAACGGGCCTCCCCAGGTGGCGGCCATCTAGCTGAGTTGCGCCCGCTCTTGCGGTTACAGCGTCTCGCTCACCATGTTGTTGAGTTGCTCCCACTCTTGCAGTGCAGCGATAGGCGGCTGCCACATGGCTCTTAAAATGGCGGACGGCTCCTCGGTTTTGGGCCTGGTCCACTGAAATGGCCCTGGGACACTTTGGAACTCGGACGCTTGCCTGCTAGGGCTTGGGCTCCATTCTCGAAAAGCGTCCCCTCAGCTGTGAAGATTGTACAAAAGTCTTGGGGGCCCCCGACTCCCGCAGGCTTCCGGTGGGGAGCGGCTGCCATGATTGCTCGCGGAATGACCACGACGGAGCCACGAGATGGTGGTGCTCTCATGCTGACGCCAGCTTCAGTCTGAATGATCCAGAAACAAGGTGGGGCTTTCATCGTTTGGGAAAAAAAAATGTTCTAAACCAATGAAAAGTGTTATTTTTAGGTCATATGACCAAGCCTTCCATCTTTAGGAAACCAAAAGTAAAATGAACCAATGAAAAGTTTTATAAACAAGTCACATGACCTGTTATGCGGCATAGGGCTACAAAAAGCGTAGAAAATCCGTTGGCACGTGAGGCGGCGTCAGTAGCGGACCGATGTGCGAATAGGCCGAAGGCAGCACAACGGGCCGAGATCCGGATGGTACCGAGGTGGTGTCCAGCAAATTGCCGCACTGGTGTGGCCATCCTACAATGCTGCGCCGAAAGACGGCGTGTCCAGCTGAGTTGCGGTCACTGTTGCGGTACAGTGACTCGAACGCGCCGAGATCCGGATGGCACAGAGGTGGTGTCCAGCAAATTGCCGCACTGGTGTGGCCATCCTACAATGCTGCGCCGAAAGACGGCGTGTCCAGCTGAGTTGCGGTCACTGTTGCGGTACAGTGACTCGAACGCGCCGAGATCCGGATGGCACCGAGGTGGTGTCCAGCAAATTGCCGCACTGGTGTGGCCATCCTACAATGCTGCGCCGAAAGACGGCGTGTCCAGCTGAATTGCGGTCACTGTTGCGGTACAGTGACTCGAACGCGCCGAGATCCGGATGGCACCGAGGTGGTGTCCAGCAAATTGCCGCACTGGTGTGGCCATCCTACAATGCTGCGCCGAAAGACGGCGTGTCCAGCTGAGTTGCGGTCACTGTTGCGGTACAGTGAGTCGAACGCGCCGAGATCTGGATGGCCCCGATGTTGTGTCCAGCAAGTTGCCGCACTGGTGTGGCCATCCTACAATGCTGCGCCGAAAGTCGGCGTGGGGTGCCCCGTTGGCTTCTGAGGTGATGTCAGTAGTGGACCGATGTGTGAATAGGTCGGAACCAGCACAAGGCGCCAAGATCCGAATGGCAAGTCCTGGATGTTGAGTGCCTCAGTTGAGAGTTCTGAGCAGTGCTTGTAAGACTGTCTGAAGCTTATTTGCACCTGCTGCAGCTTCACTAGGTCCGGCGGAACTTTTTGCCTTTTCCTTTCTGCTTCTTTTCCTACAATCCGTTTCATCTGAAGACACGATCAGGTCCCTGAATGTGTGCAGGGGGACGCTATTGATTGAATGAAAATGGCGGCTTGACACAAAGCTGACTCAAGCGTTACTGTTGGTGCTATACAGACAAAAATTGGTTTTCAGTTTGTACATTCTTCAGGTTTTTTTTTTCCATCCAAGTCTGATTGAGAGTTTGTAGAAAAATGGCTTCAGATTTTCCACATACTACTCTTCAACATTCTTCCTAAATGTAACAATGTGAAACTCACTAGGAGAACGGCTGTTTCTGTTTCCTTTCAAAATGCTGCCAACAATATTTTCTGAATGGAAGACACCATCTTGTAGCATGAAGGGCCGAAAGGGGTTCTGGTCTGGCCGATGGTTGGTGGAGACATTTTGACTATATCTTGGACCTGCCCGGCCTCGCCCAAAATGGCGCCGGTATAAATGGGACTCGTAACTCCTTGCCCGCAAATGTATATCTAGAAAATGTTATTGTAAGTGGCCTGTTCTATTTTAATTACAAAATGTATGTCCACCGATTCCGCAACTGTTAGACACCTTAGTTCTTGCAACCTAATGGCCCGCTCGTTACGTTCCTCTACAGTGTAAATGTCTCCTCATCATATACGATTTCAGTTTGCTCCGTGGCCGGCCCACGTGGTTATAGGCCCGTATTTGTATACTGACATTTTCACAATAAAGGTTTTTAAAACAAAACACGGTAGTAGTATTTACATTGGTAAAGTTTTTACTTTTAGTCACTGTTTTCGAATCAGTAAAAGGCAAGTGAAATAAAGCAGTCCAATTACATGACGGATAAAAGGTTTTATATGTAGGAACGCAGTAAAGATAAATGGTCAAGGGCAGTTGTGTTTTTCATGTCTGCAACATAAAGTGATCGATAAGAATCTGATAATCAGGCGTATCGGCGACTAAGACAGCAGGCCGAATCTCTTTTACTCAACGGCTCCGTCATGGAAGGAAGAAACGCCCTTTTTCTCGAAAAAGGAATATATTTTACTTGCAAGACAGTTGTAAATTTTCCGGGAAAGTACATTAGCCTGGAATATTATAACATATGTTTGAAAAAAAAATATTGTTCGAAAATAATAAAAAGCGTAATTTTTAGGTCATATGACCAAGCTTTTCATCATTAAATTAACAAAAGTAAAATGAACCAATGAAAAGTTTTATTAACAAGTCACATGACCTGTTATGCTTACGTTACGCGCTGCGCGCCGCGCCTCGGATCACTTCCGGGTGCGCTAACGCGGCGTGTCATAAAACGCATTACGCGACAACGTAGGTCAAGAATATAGTCTAAATGTCTCCACCAACCAGCGTTCAGAACACAACCCCTTTCAGCAGTCCAAAAAGTTCTGTTAAATGAGAACAGAGGGGACAGGCAACAAGAACCATCAGTCAAAGAGGGGAGGGCAAGTTCTTCTCTTCCGGGTCATGTTGGGGCGCTACCGGAACTGATCGAATTGGTAGTCTATAGTGTTTCTGGATGTTTCAGACTTAAGCAGGCATCAGCATGAGACCACTACCATCTCGTAGCTCCGTCGTGGCCATTCCACGAGCAATCATGGCAGCCGCTCCTCACCAGAAGCCTGCGGGAGTCGGAGGCCCCCAAGACTTTTGTAGAATCTTCACGGCTGAGGGGACGCTTTTCGAGAATGGGACCCAAGCCCTATCAGGGAAGCGTCCGAGTTCCAAGGTGTCCCAGGGCCATTTTAGTGGACCAGGCCCAAAACCGAAGAGCCGGCCGCCATTTTGAGAGTCCTGTGGCAGCCGCCTATCGCTGCACCGCAAGAGCGGGCGCAACTCAACTACATGGTGAGCGAGACGCTGTAGTCGCAAGAGCGGGCGGTAAACAGCTGAATGGCGGAAGAGGCACAGTGTAGCAAAAGCGGGCGGAATGGCAACTAAAACGATAAAGGGGCGCCCCACTACAGCTTGTCTTCAGGTCAAACGGATTGTGGGACAAGGTCCAGAATTGAAGAGTCATCAAAAGGCAAAAAGTTCCGCCGGACCCCGGGAGCCGGCCGCCTATGTCGGGGGCGATCTCAGGCTACACCAGTGCTATAAGACTTGGGGAGGGTGTCGGAGCCATGCGTCTTCTCCGAGTCCATGGCCATCACACCGCCCCTCAGGGGCCTCCGTCAAGCTGTTTAGGAAGGTAACATATCACATTGTTTTCTAATGCAGTCAGGTCTACAAACGACACTCACTTACTTTGAGAATAGTGAAGCTGCAGTAGGTGGAAATAAGCTTTAGACAGTGTTACAAGCACTGCTCAGAACTCTTAACTATGGCACCCAACATCCAGAACTTATGCTATTTGAGAATGGCAGTGACATCGAAGCATCTCAGGGACCAAAACCATTAACGTACTTTCACGTATGAAAATCTTACTTGGGGAGGGGGCAGGAGCGAAGCGCCCCCTCCCAGTCAGCGCCACCACACCGTATGTTGAAAATCTGAAGCCATCGTTCTACAAAGTCAACCAAACTTGGATTGAAAAATCTAGAAAAATGTACAAACTGAAAACCAGTTTTGGTCTGCATAGCATCAGTAGCAACGCTTGAGTCAGCTTTGTGTCAAGCCGCCATTTTGATTCAACAAAGCACAGGCATTGAAAAAGGCTGAAATTCAGAACTCTAAACTATGGCACCCAACATCCAGGAGCTTGCCATCCGGATCTTGGAGCCTTGTGCTGCTTTCGATCTATTCACACATCGGTCCACTACTGACATCATCTTATAAACCAACGTTATGTAAATAGTTTTTTAATAAAATGTTTTACCCTGTTTCTTTGCTGGTGTGTTGTCTATATTTTTAATATTTGCATAGGGTTTGTCGTTATTTTGTGCGGGATGGGTGATGGAGCCGAGCTGTCTTGCAGCCCTCATGGTGTGAAGCTCAGTTCATCTCACTATTTTCGTATTTCTCATGAAGGGTTGTTCCTAATATTTCTATTTTAGCGAGGTCAAAAAGAGATCCAATTAGTGGCCTACTGATTTTGCTCGATTACTTTTATTTTTTTACACGATTTTTCACTATCTGCAAAGACTAAACAGAGTATTGCGACTTTGTGCTTGTTTGTAAATAGAGAATGATTTAAAGAGAACCAATTCTAAAACAGTAAATGCTTGGACAACAATCAATCAAATGGAGAGACAAGGAGGCACGACGGATTACAACGGGGGTAAAGGCCTGCGTTAACTACCCTTCAGTAGCTGCAAAGAGAGAGTACTACTAAGACAAAAGAGGGGAGGGGGGGGTGCAGCGTTCAAAGCACATCAGCGTGCATAAATACGAAAATGTTTTTATCTATCACGTACTTGACATTTTAAAGCTTTTCATATTTGCTATTAAAAAACCAATGAAATTCATAGAAAAAACCATAGGTTATAGTGGATATATAGTTAGGAATTTGCATTTACAAAACCTTGAAAATTCAATGAAAAAACCATTGGTTTTAGGCCATATATAGTTAGGAATTAGCATTTACAAAACCTTATTTTACTCGCATAAAACCATTGAAATTCCATATATAGTTAGAAGCGCTAACTATATATCGCGCACCCGCAATCCACTGCTGATGATGTCACATATTACATCATTCATGACATGGTCAGTGACATCACTGATGACATCACTGATGACATCTCAAATGACATCACTGATGACATCACTGATGACAACTCAAATGACATCACTGATGCCATCTCAAATGACATCACTGATGACATCACTGATGACAACTCAAATGACATCACTGATGACATCTCATTTGTCATCACTGATCACATCACTCATGTGATAATACAATGAACCTCTTCAGACTCTAATATAACCTTACATACACTCAGTATAAACAGACACTCACAGACTGTCACTCATCCATGGAGTTACTCACACACCTAGTCAGTCATGCAAAGAATCAATCACACCTCCATTTCCTCAACTATACAGTTATACACATCTTACTTATTCAAACATATAATAACACATATTTACTCTCTTATATAATCCCTGATACAAGCTCACAGTGATCGATACAGCCACTCACACATTCACTGGCTCTTATGTTCAGTTATTTATATATCTCAACTCTCACATGTATTGTGTTTTACATACGTACTTACTTGCACATGTAGCAATGAGAAATCCATTCACTCACCAACAGACCCATGCACAGTCAACCGCCCATATAGCTGTTTCCACATGCACTCTTGAACTCATACTCCTAGTGAATCAACTGCTTACACATCTATGCACAGAGTCACGCACCTCCCAGCCACCCACACACACACTCAGCCTCCCATTCAAATACTTGGGCAACCAATCAATAACCCATATGGCCACTCTTATAGCTACTGATCAACACATGCAGCAGCTTACACAACAACAAACATACTGATGCACAAATTACGACAGTTTAGTCACTAACCCATGCACTCAGTGAGACACATTTAATCACTCTTTCATACAGTCAGTCATGCACCTACTAAATTCTTCATCCAGACACTTATACATCCACTCATTCTTCAATATGTAAAACATATTTAAACTTTACAGACACATACAATCACTGGATGTTGTCATCAGTGATGTCATCAGTGATGTCATTTGAGATGTCATCAGTGATGTCATCAGTGATGTCACTGACCATGTCATGAATGATGTAATATGTGACATCATCAGCAGTGGATTGCGGGTGCGCGATATATAGTTAGCGCTTCTAACTATATATGGAATTTCAATGGTTTTATGCGAGTAAAATAAGGTTTTGTAAATGCTAATTCCTAACTATATATGGCCTAAAACCAATGGTTTTTTCATTGAATATATATATATATATATATATATATATATATATATATATATATATATATATATATATATATATATATATATATATATATATATATATATATATATATAGATATATATGTATATTAGGATTTTTTTCAATGTTAAATCTCAAAATTCTATTTGGAATAACTTTGGCACCGGTTGACGAATCTGCCTGACAATTTCCTGAAAATGGCCTCGCGGAGCTCCGGTCCTTCCCTGAAAGTTTGGGGGGGATACGTCATGCGGGGGCCGAGATAAAAGGGGGGTCCCAAAACGCATTTTCCCCATGTTAATTTCCATAGGGCGGTCAATTTCACTTTTAGCCCGAACGGCTGAATGGATTTACACCAAACTTGGCAAAATTGTAGGGACTGGTAGCCCGATGTGCCTTTGCTATGTCTCAAGATATGTGCTCCAGTGGATTTTGAGTAATTAAGGTTCAAAAAAATATATATATCTATAGGCGCTCTCCGGTGCGCGCACTTGAGTGCGCTCCCGGCGCGACACGCGACTTGCGCGCAGAAAGATGATTGGCTCTTGGTTGTCTGTAAACATTCTAAACAGTCTGGAGCGGCCGCCATCTTGTGTCTCGGTAAAATCGAGACACAAGGGGTTTGAAAAAAAAAGGGGCAAATGACCATAAGGGGGAAGAGTAGACCCCCTCTGACCCCCTAGGTTTGATGTAGGGACTAAAATAGGGTCCTGCAGGGCATTAAAAAATTTTTTTCGTTTTGCGCGGGGGAAGCACATGGTACGCGCACCGGCGAAGCACGGGGAAAATCCAGGACCATATTTATGAAGGCCTTGCGCTGTTAGTTTTGCGCCTCCTGTGCGTCAATTTTTGTGACGCACCAGTGGTGTAAAAAAATGCGCATTGTTATTTAATATTTAAAAAGTGACGCATCTATCTAGATGTGTCACTTTTTAAATATAGTGCAACCAGGCACATTTTATTACACTGCTGGTGTTATGCGTCACTTTTTTGTGCGCACTCCTTATGACATTCTAGATGTGTCATATTTAATGTATGACGAATCATGTTGCAAGGAGTTACAGATACGTCAGTATTTCTGACATATCTGTAAACATAAAAGTGATGCGAGGCAGGTGCAAGATTTTGACGCAACAGCATCCTAAAAGTGACGCAGAGAAATCTTATAGATTTCAGTACGTCGTTATTACCAAGCTTTTTGCGGGGGAATGCCCCCTTTGCATACATTATACCTGACGCAGAAATAATGTGGCGCAGAGTTTTAAAAAGTGACCCATGTACCTAGATGCGTCACTTTTTAAAAATAGCGTGAGGTATAATGCATGCAGAGGGGGTGTTCTCCCGCAAAAAGCTTTGTAATAGCGACGCAGTGAAATCTTTGAGATTTCCATGCGTCAGTTTTAGGATGCTGTTGCGTCAAAATCTTGTGCCTGCTTTACAGCAGGTGTTAGACTGAGGCAAGACCTTTCACATGCTGCTTTCCCCATTTGAAAGGACACATTACTGGAGTTGCGTCACTTTTGTGACGCACTCCAGCAATGCGTTACTTCGAATGTCATAAGGAGTGCGCACAGAAAAGTGACGCATCGCACCAGTGGTGTAAAAAAATGTGCCTTGTTGCGTTATATTTAAAAAGTGATGTATCTAGGTAGATGGGTCACTTTTTAAAATCAAGCGCCACATTATATCTGCGTGAGGTATAATGCATGCAGAGGGGGTGTTCCCCCACTAAAAGCTTTGTAATAGCGACGCAGTGAAATGTTTGAGATTTCACTGCGTCACTTTTAGGATGCTGTTGCATCCTTTAAATATAGTGCAACAAGGCACATTTTATTACACTGCTGGTGTGATGCGTCACTTTTCTGTCCACAGTCCTTATGACATTCCAGATGTGTCATATTTAATGTATGACGAATCATGTTGCAAGGAGTTACAGATATGTCAGTATTTCTGACATATCTGTAAACATAAAAGTGATGCGAGGCCGGCGCAAGATTTTGACGCAACAGCATCCTAAAAGTGACGCAGAGAAATCTCATAGATTTCAGTACGTCGTTATTACCAAGCTTTTTGCGAGGGATTGCCCCCTCTGCATACATTATACCTGATGCAGATACAATATGGCGCAGAGTTTTAAAAAGTGACCCATGTATCTAGATGCGTCACTTTTTAAAAAATAGTGTCAGGTATAATGCATGCAGAGGGGGTGTTCCTTGCAAAAAGCTTGGTAATAATGATGCAGTGCGTCACTTTTAGGATGCTGTTGCGCCAAAATCTTGCGCCTGCTTCACAGCAAACCTTTCACATGGTGCTTTTTCCATGTGAAAGGACACATTACTGGAGTTGCGTCACTTTTGTGACGCACTCCTGCAATGCGTTACTTTTGTGTTTACAGATATGTCAGAAATACTGACATATCTGTAACTCCTTGCGAATTGATTAGTCATATATTAAATATGACATATCTGGAATGTCATAAGGAGTGCGTCCAGAAAAGTGATGCATCGCTGTTTTCACGTAGCGATGCGTCACTTTTCAGAAATGAGGCCTCCAGTTTATTCACTGTGTCATAACTTTCTTTTCTAACACTCACCTTCTTTCATTCCTCCTACTTCACTTCCTTTCACCTCTCATACCTTTCTGTTCTTTCTTACTCATTCTCCTTTCAATTATCAATGCACTATATTTCACTTACTCTTCATTTTTTAAGATTATAGCTCTTTGATGAGAATTGGAGGTAGTTCTGAAAAGAACTTTTGGTTTTCTTCTTTTAACTGAACAGGAACAAAAACAGGGAATAGAAACTGCTCAACAGGAGCAAAAAGAAAAGAAAAAAATTAGGGGTGGGAAGGGCAGTGATGGTTCTCCAATGCCCGAACCATGAGCAGGACACTTTGCTCCCCATAGGTGAGGAGTTGATTGCAGTATCTGCATCTGACGACCCCATGGTTAAATGCAGGTTGAATGTTTGCTACCTGCCCCTGTGATTGCTCTCTCCCAGAAGAAGTTGCTCCTCCTGTTGATGTAGAGGCCCCATCTCTGGGAACCTCTTGTGCCAGAGCCCTGACACTTTCCCGGGCAAAATTCTGGGGGTGCCTCCTCTCCACATGGCGAATCATGGTGAAGTTGCCAAAAGAGTATTTTTTTGGGGGGTTACCCCGTGACAGGACCTGTTTGCAGATCCTGCACTCTACTTTTGGTGCATTCACCTTCTTCTGGTCTGCTGGAAACTTAAAAAATTTCCAGATGAAATGTTCTTTGACCTTCGGCTGAGGAGGCTCTTCATCAATGAAATCCTTGGAGTCATCTTCACTGCTGGATGGTCTGGCAGCCATGATGAATCCAGGAATATGGAGCAGCAAAAAAGGCAGGTCTTTCAGTCACAAAAGTGAAAGAAGAAGTGAAGGAAATGGGTGGGGATTTCATTCATTGTAAAAAAAAACTGTTAGCAACCAATGAAAAGTGTTATTTTAGGGTCACATGACCCGACGCGTTTACGCTGCGCGCTCCGGAGCACTTCCGGTGCGTTTACGCAGCGCGATCGTAGGCGCTTCCGGGGCGCAAACGTGGCGCGATCGTAGGCGCTTTTGCGTGCGTTTATGCGCCGCGCACGTAGGCGCTTCCGAGGGCACTTACGTTGCGCGCCGAAGTGACGTCATCAATCTTTTATAGAAATGCATAATCATTTTCCTTATTAAAAAAAACTAATTTTATTTGTATGGTACGAAATGTTTTGCATTATTATTAACTTTTCATTCATATTTTTTTTCACGAACGACAGTTGCGCTCTGGGTGCGCTTTCAGATGAGCTCTCGGAAAAGCTTACCGGAGAGCTTAGCTGAAAGCTTCCCGGAGCGCGCACCCAGAGCGCAAAAGAAAAAAATTATATAAAAAAAATGAATACTTAAAAAAAAACAGCAAATTGTAAAAAAAAAAAAAGGTTAGAAAATCGATATACAAAGGAATTAGCATTTAAAAAAACTATGAAATTCACTGAAAAAACCATAGGTTTCACACCAGTTATAGTTAGGAATTAGCATTTAAAAAACCTATGAAATTCACTGAAAAAACCATAGGTTTCACACCAGTTATAGTTAGGAATTAGCATTTAAAAAACCTATTAAATTCACTGAAAAAACCATAGGTTTGACATCAGTTATAGTTAGCTGGAAATTTTACTGACATAAAACCATTGAAATTCCCACGTTATAGTTAGTCGGACTCACTATAACTTGCGCGTGCAATGCACTGCTGATGACATCACATATTACATCACTCATGACATGGTGAGTGACATCACTCATGACATCACTGATGACACCATCCAGTGAATATGTGTCTTTCTGAAAAATAAATATTAGTGAGTTATGTTTAAATATTTAAATACATATATTAGTGTTTCACTTTGTTTATAAGTGGCTACATGTGTTGATAAGTAGCTACATGCGTATGTATATGGGTTATTTGATATTTTTATTAGTATCAGTTTGAGTGTCTATATGGTTTGGTGGGGGTATTACTTAGCACATAGATGCATGAGTGACTGACTCTTTGTTTGTATGTGTTTCGAATACAGCATATGTACAGGACTGTATGGGTGGATGAGTGTCTATATGTGTTTGTTAGTGAGTGAATGACTGTCTCACTAGTGTCTTTATCAGTAACTACATATGTTTTAATCTAGTATATATGAATATTGATGTATATAAGTGAGTATATGTGAGAGTAAGAGATTGTAAGAGTCCCTGTTTAAATAAGTATGTGTTTCTATAAGTGATTGTTTAAGAGAATAAATATGTGTAATTTTCAATAGAAGTAAGGTGGAAGTGTGTGTATAACTCTATATTCAAATAAATGGTTGTTCAATAGTTTATTTGCACGTGTGAATATGTGTGTGAGTAACTTTTGGATGAATGTCGGTGTGTAACAGGATGTATAGGTGTATCTCTTCATATGATGAGTGAGTATATGTATGAGTGACTATATAGAACTGTTGGTGAATGAGTGCATGTGTATATAGATCGTGGAAGTACAGAATTGCTTGTTGTAACTGATATAGGTATGTCCATTTTTTATAAATTTCAGTTTCTATTTTTGAATATGTGTCTCAAGGGTTACTTTACACTGAGAGGAGGTCTGTCACTGTGTCACAAGGATGGTGTCATCAGTGATGTCATGAGTGATGTCACTCACCATGTCATGAGTGATGTAATATGTGATGTCATCAGCAGTGCATTGCACGCGCAAGTTATAGTGAGTCCGACTAACTATAACGTGGGAATTTCAATGGTTTTATGTCAGTAAAATTTCCAGCTAACTATAACTGATGTCAAACCTATGGTTTTTTCAGTGAATATATATATAAATAACTCTGTTTCCCCGAAGGGCAGCTTCCTTCGTGCACTTCCAGGCTCCACAGTAAGATCAGCAGTCGATTCTGGTGATTGTAAGGTTTTATTAACAGCAAGCCAGCATCACCTTACGTGTTTCGGTCTTCTCTGAGACCTTGCTCACAGGACTGTGAGAAAGGTCTCAGAGGAGACTGAAATGCTTTGGGGTGATCTGTCAAGCGGCAGCTAAGAAGAAAAAATGGGATACTAAAACATAAAATACCCATACATTTTCCATATACTTATTTAAGATGGGCTGCAACAAAAAATGCTGAATGGGTGTACACCAGATTTGTCAGGAAGGTAGCTCTTGGTCAGCAGATTCTGCTTTTTGTGATTTCGTGTAAATTTGTTTAGTAGTTTTTGAGAAATCTTGGGTAATATAAAATTGTATATTTGGGCAGTTGGGTCTGCAAGAGTCTCCAGAGACTCTTGTGGGAGCTCCAATTTAAAAATGGACTGATTATCCTGAAACTTTCTATGAAGAAGCTGGGGTGGATGAACTTTGTTCTTTGAATGTTTTTGGGAAATTCATCAAATGGGGCCAAAGTTTTTAGCAAACCATAAAACATTCTGTCTATGGGAAAGCAGACGTAACTATAACTACCTAATCTATCTATCTATCTATCTATCTATCTATCTATCTATCTATCTATCTATCTATCTATCTATCTATCTATCTATCTATTTACCTGTCTGTCTGTCTGTCTGTCTGTCTGTCTGTCTATCTATTAAAATTCACTGAAAAAAACAAAGGTTAAAGTAACATTATAGTTAGATTAAATGTTCAGTAACAATGTAATGTTTATACTCTAAAAACCACTGAAATTCACAAGTTATAATTATATCAAATAACTATAACACATGGCTTAAGGTAACTATAACTCGTGCCCCAGCCATGAACAATATTCTCATCAATAATTGTATTGCTAATGTTGCAGTGATATTGTTACTGCTGTCATAGAAGCTGTCAAGAGTGATGTAATATGTGCCGTACTTAGCAGTGAATGTCGAGGGCGCAAGTTATGGTTACCTTAGGGCATGAGTTATAGCTACTTGAGATAACAATAACTGGTGAATTTCTATGTTTTTTAGAGTTCAAAACATGACATTGTTACTGAACATTTCACCTGACTATAACGCTACTTGAATCTTTGTTTTTTCAGTGAATTTCTAGGGTTCTGTTTACATAAAGAAATATATTATTATCATACGTAAAGCCAAACATGGTTCACTGACAGAATATTGGCACAAAAATAAAGATGTAAAAAATATCGAGGGAAAAATATAGAATACAAATATATCGACTCCCTATACTTTAAAAGGTAAGTACAAAAATATAGAAAAACATGTTGTTCACCATAATATAGTTGTATTAAATATCGATTTAAAAATATGTATTATTTAAAATTTTAAAATAAACATACATTAAATACTTACTTAATTTATAAAAGAAAGATATAATTAAATGTATATTTTAACCAGCACAACAAATAAACTTTCTTTTAAAATGTAAGCACACATATATAAATATATATATTTACATATATAATTATACATATATAAAAAATAAAAATAATTTTAATTAATATTATCATTTAAAAAACTTTTAAATAGCATGATGTTATCAAAAATATATGTAAACATCTTTAAATATACCAAAAGCATAACATATTAAAAAAGGGAATTTAATTAATGTAAAATAAATATCAATCAACAGAAATATTTTACAATTTAATTAAAAATAAGTTACAAACAAAAATGATTGCAAATTATATTATTATAATAAATCAAACACATAATTATATAAATGGCAACATAAAATAAATTATTACAAATTAAAATAAAGACATATACATTACCCACCACATAAAAAAAACATTTTTATAATATTTAAATATAAAAATAATTACATCCCCTAACATAACACAACAGTAATAAAATATTTTACATCACACAAAAATCAGATTTACTGTTCTAACTAGAATAAATATAAAATTACATAAAATATAACATTACAAAATACTACAATGTACTATTCCAACTACACGTAACACAATAATAACATGTTTAATTAACAAACACAAAATTATTATTCCCACTCCAGTCACTGTACCAGTAAGAAAAGTGTTCGATTGCGGATTGGAAAAATGTAATGTTCCCACTCCAATCAGTGCAACAGTAGGGAAACTGTTGGATTGCGGAGCGGTAAAGCTTAATATTCTTACTCCAGTCAGTGCAACTGTAGGGAAAGTGTTGGATTGGGGAGGGGTAAACTTTACTATTCCCTCTCCAGTTAGTACAACAGTAGGGAAAGTGTTTGATTGTTGAGGGGACACATTTAATATTATCACTCCAGTCAGTGCAACTGTAGGAAAATTGTTTGATTGCGAAGGAGAAAAAATAATATTCCCACTCCAGTGAGTGCAACAGTAGGGAAAGTGTTGGATTGCGGAGGGGTAAAATTGACTATTCCCACTCCAGTCATTGAACCATGAAGGAAAGTGTTGGATTGTGAAGCGGTAACTTTTACTACTCCTACTACAGTCAGTTCAACATTAAAAACAAGTAAAATATCTTCAACAAAATGAACATAACTTAAAAACAGTAAATAAATAAAAAACATTTTGAATACAAAATAAAAATATATTTAATGTTAAAACTATAACATAAATTTACTTCCCACTCCATACCCCTACAAAACCAATACCTCCTTTCTAAAAAAAATATGTAATTTCACAGTTAGCAACATTATCAAGCAAACAAATTTTATTCGTGAACATCTAAATTCATTAATATTGATTAACTTGCCACCCTTTACCCGAATAAATTCCACAACCCCAACCTAAATTTTTTTTGTTTGAATAACACAAATAAATTAATTAATTTACAATTAAATAATTATTAGTATTTCACAAGTCATTAACAAATAAAATAAAATAGTTTACTCCCCACCCTTTACTACTATGAACCCATTACCGCAAACGTAAGTAACATTTAATTAATTAAACAACTAACAAAAGTAATTATTAATGAATATTAATTAACAAACAAATATTCACTATTACTAAATAAATTGCTTCCCTCCCTTTACCCCTATAAACCCCACTACCACCCTCGAAAAATGTAATTACACAATTAACATAATTAATTATCAATTAAATAATTAATTATTGTTAATTACGTACTATTTATTAATAAATAAAAAATAAATTACATCCCACTGTTTACTCCTATAACCACACAACCCACACCTAAAAAAGGAATTTCATGAATGACATGATTAATTACCAATTAATTAATTATTAATAATTAACAACTATTTATTAAATAATTAAAAATAAAATACTTCCCACCCTTTACCCCTATAAACACCACAACCCACAAAAACATTTGCATAAAAAATTTAAAAATTAATTAACAAAATTAAATATCAAATAAATAAATATTATTAACCAAAACATGTAATATTTAATTTATTATAATAAAATTATTTCTCACCCTATACCCCCATAAACCGACAACCCACCAAAAAACTAAAAAACACAAAATGTAATTTAATTTAATTTAATACCCACTAAAAATTTAACTAATATAGTAAGAAACATAAACGATAGTTAAACAAAAAAAGAATGTCATATACATTCTAAAAACATGAAAAGAATAAAAAAATTATATTTTAAAAAACTACATTTTTACAAACGATATTAATGACTTCTATATTTTAAAATCTCTATTATGTTATGTTATGTTATGTTATGTTATGTTATAAGTTGTTTTGTAGCGCGCTCTGCTACTGGGGAGTATCCTGGCGAGTTGCGGAGGTGACCAAACATAACACAGAGAGACAGCCTAGACCTGACAAATAAACAGATGGGTCTTGAGATCCTTTTTAAACTTGGATAGACACTGGGCGGTACGCAAATGAAGAGGGAGAGCATTCCAAGCCTTTGCAGTTACCACAGAAATAGTTTGGCCGTCCAGCCTAGCCCGCTTATAGCGGGGAAGAGTCAGTTTGGCCAGCGAGGCTGACCTGAGACAGCGAGAAGGAGTGTAGAAAGAGAAGCGCTTCCTCAGGTAGCAGGGGCCTAGCTTGTGGACAGCTCTAAATGACAGCATGAGAGATTTGAACATAATTCTCTGAGCTACAGGGAGCCAGTGGAGTGCGCGCATGTGTGACCGAGCGCTCTGCCATTTCGGAATGCTAAACAAAAGGCGGACCGCGGCGTTCTGGACAACCTGCAGTCGTTTGACCAGATACGCCGGGATACCACAAAACAATGCATTAGCATAGTCCAGTCTGGACAAGATGAGGGCACGTGCAACCGTTTCCCTAGCTTCTCTGGGCAGCAGAGGGAAGAATTTTCTTAAAGCCCTTAACGTAGCAAAACAGGTCCCTGACAGCTTCTTGATATGGTCCTCAAATCTAAGGTCTTCTCCGAACCAAATTCCGATATTCTTAGCCGGGCCTCCCATCACCTTGGGACTAGGAAAATCCGGGGGCCACAACTCATTCTTAAAGTTGGAGGGGAAGGACCCGTAGAAGAGTATACTTACCTTCAAATTGATATTCTTGACAACAATAGTCTTTCACTCGATATTTCCATTCCACAATATTTCTCACTCAATAATATTGTAGTTCGAATTTTTTGTATGAATATTCTGTCTCATTACCGCCAAACATCCTGTGGCCAAACAGGCAGCCACCCCAATGCTATGGACGGCCTTCAGCCATCTGCTTTGGGGGGTTGGGGAGATTGTCCACATAGCCTGGCCTGGGGCTAACCCTCGCAGGCACCCAACTCCCACCTTCCAGTTTGCACCAATATCATCCTTCTATATAAAGCAGCTCTATCATCTTTCTTGAAAAATAACCAATAATGTTAATCAAATGTATAGTTAAATAATGACTTAAAATATTTAATAATGTTTTATTAAACTGAATGTCTGTAATTCTTTCTTTTTACATAGGTTTTATTATTACATTTTTGTGGATGAAAACTGTGAAAATAAATGTTTGAGATATATTATACTTTACTTAAGAAAATGAAACAAAACAAATATGTCTCTGTTCTATTGTTTAACATTTTACACTCCAAAAATGCAATGGTAAAAATAACCACATAAAGGCCTTGTATGTAATTCAGATACAACTTCAATACATAAAATTCAAACATGCAAGCGACCCCTCCGCAGCACTGCAATCCCCGCTGTAGAGCAAAAGCTCCAGCCTGGGAAATGCATTTGAAAAAAATGATAAGTTATCCTGGGATCCTGATTTCAGTGACACAGGTGACTTATGTTATTTTTTCTAGTTTTGTTGGGGGGCTACAAGAACTACAAATTTTTTTTTTTTTAAATTGCAATGTCACTGCCGCTTCTACAGACATCCCGAAAAGCACAATATATGTAAATCTACCCTCCCAGGGCATTATGGGGCGTTTTTTCAAGGAGCAGTGAATAATAAACGTGTGGTTGTGGATGCATATTTATTATTCACTTTTTGCTTATTTAAAATATTTTTTCGGGAGTTCTCAGTCCCACACAGGACACTTACTGTTCTTTTTTAAATGGGAACACTGGGAGAGCCCTAGGGCCCCTGAAGCCCACCCAGCTCCGTGCAATCTGTGCTATTTTATGGGGCTGCCCAAAAATGGCATTTTTTGGTCTACGGGTGCCTAAGTGCCCACCCAGGACACCCCAAACCATAATAATTCTTGAAGGCCATGAGGTGAGTCCCAGGGCTCCCGCTGGCTCTCTGCACCTGAAGGAGCCAGAATTAGGAATATTTTTATATATATTGGGAACCTGGTGCCCACCTAGGGCGTGCCACAGCTTTTGGCACATTGGGTGCAGCAGGAGCAGCCCAGGGCCCCAAAGCCTCTCCAGCTCCCTGCTCCTGCTGGAGCCAGCATGTTTTTCTTTAGTGGCATGTCCCTGTGCCCACCCAAGGCAGCAACAGCTAGTCCCTCATTGGGGGCTGCTGGGGGAAGCTCGGGCCCCCATAGCCTCACCAACTCACCTGCTTACACCCATCGCATGTGCTGTGGGAGCCTACATTGCTCCACCCCTGTGGGAGCAGTTTTTCTTTGCCCTCGCAAGGTGGGAGAAATTCAAAGCATTTCCCTGCCCAAGAGTGAGATCAGGGAAGTATTTTGTTCCCACACTGGGCAGAAGCAGCTTTGTGCTCCCATACAGTGGGAGAATATTTACACATTCTCTGCCTCCACACAGGGAAATAGACGGTGTCCGGAAGGTTTGGGACTTGGCAACTCCACCACTGAGCCAATAAATGGTTCAGGGAGGGGGGCTTCGCTGCCCCCTACCCTTTACTTAATAACAGCCCCAGGGCTTGGGGTCCCAGAGACCTCTCGTGACTCAAGGAGCAGCACTCCTTCTCTTTATCTAATGGACATCCTCTAGGGATAGGGTCCCCAGGGCCCTCACCTGGCCTGGAGAGGTGAGCCATGCACCCCCACCCCATGGCAATGTGCCCCACCCCCCTTAATAATATGCTGCACCTACACCTGCATCCTAGTCCCCCCTGGGGAGGGTTTAAAAGGAGCGAGTGTCCATGCTTTTTTAAAATTAGAGATGTCATAAATGATGTCATAGAATATGTCATGAGTGAATTTCATAAAACCTGCCTATATCAACAATCCGCCCGGCAACCCCATTCTTTCCCTCTGTCTAGTCGCTAGTGCTGGGATGCCCTAGTGTAGCTATGCGGCCTACAAATACTGAATAATAATGTAATATGTGAGGTCATAAGTAGTGCATGGTGGTGTACATGTTATATCCAGTGAATGTCTGTGTTTTTTCAGCTTAAAACGTTAATGTTGTCATTGACCTATTCACCTAACTATAATGGTGTTGTAGGCACCCCTCCTCTAAGTCATAAGTATTTAGCAGTGCATTACAGGGCGCAAGCTAAAGTTAGCTCTGCTAACTATAACTGGTGAATTTCTATGTAATTTTTTGTTCAAAATATTAATTCTCCCTCTTAAATGTCGATGGTAAATTATTTATAAGTATACTAGCCCATCGACTCAACCCACTTATGCCGGGATTAATCTCCCCAGACCAGACCGACTTCAGCCTTGCATGCCAATATGGGGACAACACAAGGTGTCACCTGCTTTATAAGATGTCTAGGATAAAAGGGGAAGCCCCTCTCCTTTCAATTGACATTGAAAAGGCTTTTGATAGAGTCCACTGGCCATACCTTATTAGGACTCTTGAACTATTTAGCGTCGGCACCCGGTTATCGCGATGGGTTAAAAGCATTTACAGCTTCCCTAGGGCTGCAGTGTGGGTCATTGGCCTTTCCTGATCATCCTTTCCTGTACGCCAGGGCACACAACAGGGTTGCTCTCTCTCCCCTCTCCTTTTCGCCCTAAATATGGAAACCCTGACCCAACATTTACGTGTCCACTCTGACATTTCTGACATTCAATTTTCGGAGTGACTAACATCTAATTAGCAGATGACCTAATCCTGGCCATCCCCCTTCCTTTGAAATCTCTTTCTGCCCATGTCCCAGAGCTGGATACCTTTGGCACGTTTTCTGGTTTCAAGACCAATATGCAAAAATGTTACATTTTGATGCTCTTGGTCTCACCCACGACAGAGGCTACATTGCGGGCTCAATTCCCAATAGTCTGGGCTTCATCCTCCATTATGTACCTTGGAATTCAACTGGCAAACTCTATTCCTACAATTATTTCCCTTAATTACAATACCTTGGCCAAGCAAATCAAGACAGATATAGGCAGCAGGGAGCTTCTGGGTCTTTCATGGGGTGGAAGCAAGAAAGCTATTAAAATGACTATCCTAACGAGTACCCTCTACCTCTTTCAGGCTTTACCTATGACTCCGCTCGCACAAGCTATTCCAGCACTGAAGAGGGATAGAAAGTTTATTTGGGGGGAAGGGAGAAATCTCCTTACACAAACACCTCATTTATCTCTCAATGTGAGGGCGGCCTTGCTGCACTTTTCCTCCTGTAATATTACCAGGCCTCACAATTGCAGTTTTTAGTGGAGTGGATTGGAGTAGACTGCTCACAGAAAAACACTGGTGATTCATGGACCAGGCAGTGGCTGGTTCCATATTTGGAGAGAAACCTGGCTCCTAAACAACACAGGGCATGGGGACTTTATTCCTTCCAGGGACGTACTCTATCTTGTGTGTGTGGGATGCAGTGGCGATAAAAGCTGGCCTGACATCCTTCCCTTCCCCAATGATGCCTGTTAGAAATGGGGGTCTCTAGTTGGCAGAGGTAGGTACCTTTGTCCCAATAGGGACCCTTGCTTCTACTCAGGTTAAGGGGGATACCTACTGTACATAACCCCTGCTCACCCGCTTGGTAGCTTGGCACAAGCAGACAGGCTTATCCCAAAGACAATGTGTAAAGTATTTGTACCAACACTGACAGTAACACAGTGACAAAATCACAAATGGACACCACACCAGTTTAGAAAAAAAATATATCTTTATCTAAACTAAACAAGACTAAAACGTCGAAAATCCAACATACAGATACTCAGTAGAATGTCTTTCAAAAGGGTTGTTGCAAAAATAAGCTTGTTGATGGTAAATGCGACAATTTACTCCAAAGTACCTTGGATGCGTAACGCAAAACAAACAAAAGGGTCGCAGAGAAGGCGATGCATCGATTCTTCCTGCGCTCCGGTCACGATGAGACATGATGGCTCCTTGATGCGTTGCCATGATCCGGTGTGATGTGACAAAGTGGCGCCTTTGGTGTGATGCGACAATGTGGAGGCGATGCGTGCATGCCCAATAGCCATGTGGTAAAATCGGTGGTTTCCTGAACCTCGACAAGCCCTGCTACACGCTACTCTGGTGATGCAACGGCGATCAGTGGTGGCAGCGATACGCTTCCTCAGCAATGCGACAGCCCTGCAACACACTTCTTCGGTGATGTGGCTGCGAACAAAAGCAGCACGCTTCCTAGGTGATGCAACGGTGGCTCCTGCGGCGGTGACACACTTCTCCCTCATTGTGTCGCGCTTCCAGCTCCCAACAGCAAGCTCCTCACACAAGCTTACAGGCACCTCCTGGCAGGTCAGAACTCCCAGCAAGGAAGGTCAGGGAAGCTGGGATCAAAGTAATTTTGGTTTGGGACTTCAAAAACAGGAGGCCAGCTCTTCTCAGGCCCTTGGAGACTCTTTTTCAGATGGACACAGCACAGTCCTTCTTCAAGCAGGGGACACAGCATACAACACAGTCCCTTTGTCCTCTCCTCAGTAGAAACAGCAAACTGAAGGCCAGCCCCAGACACACAGCAAGGGCAGTACTTCTCCTCATTCTATTCAGCTGTCCTCTTTGGCAACAAGTTCCTCTTGATCACAAAGCAGTCTTGGAAACATTGATATCCCTGTGTTCCCACAACAGGAAGCCAGCTTGTTTCAGGCCCTTAGAGACTTTCTTTTCAGGACACAGCACACAGCAAAGTCATTGTCAAGCAGGGCGACATAGCACACAGCAAAGTCCCTTGTCCTTCCTTTGCCAGAAATAGCAACTGCAGGCCAACCCCCGACACACAGCAAGGGCAGTACTTTTTCTTCAGGTCTTCAGCTTTTCTCCTCAACAAAGGTTCCTCCTTGGTTCCAAAGTAGTCTAAAGTTTAGGGGTTTCAGCTCTCATATTTATACCCCAAACATATTTGTTCTCTATGTGTGAGGGTTCCTGGACCCAGTCCAAACCAGTTCTGGTTGAATTTTGCCAGTGCACAACTTCTTCCGTTGTCAGTGTGGGCTTGGGTCATCAGACGCACTACAGGAGATGGAGCCAGCATTGTGGAAGGCAGGCACAGCCTTATTCAGGTCCAGGTGCTATTCCTCTCACCACCCCAAATGCTGATACGTCTATTCAGCCTAGTGTTGACTCACCCAAACTCCTGGAGCCAACCCAGCCCCTGTCACTCTTAAACCAGACAGTCAATCCACAAACAGGCAGAGTTACAACGGGGTAGACCCTGAGAACTCCTTGACCTAGGTCAATTAAAGCAGGTACATATATAAAGGGTCGGAGTTTAATATAAACAAATAGGAAAAATCTCAAAATGGCACTTATTTTCTCAGTGAAATACTTTCATACTATCAAGGGCATCAATGTTGCTCAACAGACGAAAAAAAAAAATCAATACATTCGGTGCATATTTATTTAGCACATCTTATGTTTATAAACTGCATGAATTTCAACCCAAAAGGTAGATGATATTGCAATTAATGCATTGGCAATATAAGCTTAGAATCAACACATTTCTATGTAATTAAATCAACTCAAAAACATGTCAATGCGCTCAAGGTGCATAGAGAAAAAGGGTTAATTAGAAGGGATGGGTAAGTGGGGGTGAAGGTGGGGACCGGGTAAAGGTGGTGTGACTGAGTAAAAATCACAGTGAAAAATGAAAAGCCTTTACAGCCTATATATAGATCTAAAGGTTCCAAAAACAATCTCAAACATAGGTTCCGTAGTTATCCATTATTTAGTCCTATGTTTGGAAACGTGAAGAGTAATGCTAGTCGACGTTTCGACCCCTGAAAGGTGCGGGTGATTCAGAACCTCAGGATGGGGTCTTCATCAGGACGTTGGATTATAACAGGAGCGCCTATAAATAATGTAAAAGCCATGAATGTAACTTATACTCCTATATATTAATTAATGCACTCGAAATTTGGTAAAACGTTACCTACTTCGCATGAGGCCCGTTTGGGCCTACAGCCTGGGGACCTTCCAAGGTTCCTTAGTGATACGTGAGGTCTGTAATTAAGTAAAGGCGGTATCAGTATAGTGGGCTGATCCACCGGGGATGAAGCAGAGTAAAACTACATCCACAATGAAAAAGGGGGGGGGAAGAACTTACTGGTAGCTTTTCTCAAAGTCGTTCAAACATGTGGGGTTCTGTCGTCCACTGGACCGGCCGGTCCGTGGTGGAACGCCGTGTGTCTCTGAAAATGAAGTAGGGTATCACGCTAAGTAGTGGTAGTTGATCTGTATTAACGCGCCAAAATGTCACAGGGGATTGTTTCATAGAGAGCGCGGTTATTAAAGACAGGGGCCATCTGTCTCTCAAGGGGCAAAAGTGCTTTGCATGAATCAGCGTTAGCGTACCCAAAGTTACAGGGAAGGGGTGTCTGAGTCAGCGTTAGCGCACCCAAAGTTACAGGGAAAGGATGTCTGAAACGCGCGGTTTTAAGCGTATAGAGCGACGGAGTCCCATTAAGGAAAGGTAACCCAGGCGGGAGAAAATCTCCATCAGTAAGAAACTTCATTAAACTGATGGAGATTTTCTCCCGCCTGGGTCCCTGTCTTTAATAACCGCGCTCTCTATGAAACAATCCCCTGTGACATTTTGGCGCGGTGGATCAGCGGTGGATCAGCCCACTATACTGATACCGCCTTTACTTAATTACAGACCTCACGTATCACTAAGGAACCTTGGAAGGTCCCCAGGCTGTAGGCCCAAACGGGCCTCATGCGAAGTAGGTAACGTTTTACCAAATTTCGAGTGCATTAATTAATATATAGGAGTATAAGTTACATTCATGGCTTTTACATTATTTATAGGCGCTCCTGTTATAATCCAACGTCCTGATGAAGACCCCATCCTGAGGTTCTGAATCACCCGCACCTTTCAGGGGTCGAAACGTCGACTAGCATTACTCTTCACGTTTCCAAACATAGGACTAAATAATGGATAACTACGGAACCTATGTTTGAGATTGTTTTTGGAACCTTTAGATCTATATATAGGCTGTAAAGGCTTTTCATTTTTCACTGTGATTTTTACTCAGTCACACCACCTTTACCCAGTCCCCACCTTCACCCCCACTTACCCATCCCTTCTAATTAACCCTTTTTCTCTATGCACCTTGAGTGCATTGACATGTTTTTGAGTTGATTTAATTACATAGAAATGTGTTGATTCTAAGCTTATATTGCCAATGCATTAATTGCAATATCATCTACCTTTTGGGTTGAAATTCATGCAGTTTATAAACATAAGATGTGCTAAATAAATATGCACCGAATGTATTGATTTTTTTTTTCGTCTGTTGAGCAACATTGATGCCCTTGATAGTATGAAAGTATTTCACTGAGAAAATAAGTGCCATTTTGAGATTTTTCCTATTTGTTTATATTAAACTCCGACCCTTTATATATGTACCCACAAACAGGCAGAGGCACACTGAAAGGTTGAACAAGAAAATACCCACTTTCTAAAAGCGCTTTTTTCAAACACAGAATTACAAAAAAATCCTTCCTAAAACAAGTGTTATTAAATTTGAGTTCAGGGATACCAGACTCCAATTTTCTATCTCACTCCCATGGGAAGATTTTCAGGTAAACATGTTACATAGCATTCCCATTCTGGCCTATGGGCAAGATAGCCTTTCAATAGTGAAAAACAAAATTGACAGGTTTTCACTATCAGAACATGTTACCCACACTAGTACATGTCCTACCTTTTACATACACTGCACCCTTCCCAGGGGGATAACTTGGGCCTACCATAGGGGTGTCCTAGGTGTAAGAAAAGGGAAGGGTAAGGCCTGGCAAGTGGGTACACTGGCCAGGTCAACATGGCAGTTAGCAAACTGCGTACAGGCACTGCGGTGGCAGGCCTGAGATATCTTTTTGGGGCTTCTCATGTGGGTGGCACAATCAGTGCTCCAGGCCCACTAGTAGCATTTGAATTACCAGCCCGGGTACACTCAGTGCACTTTACCAGAGACCTACTGGTAAGACAAGTATGCTAATCATGGAAAACTAATCACCATAACAGTTTACACTGAGAGTATATGCACTTTAGCACTGATCCGCAGTGGTGAAATTCCCAGAGTCATTTAGGCAACAACCACAGGTCAGGAAAAACAAAGAGGAGGAAGCAAAAAGTTAGTTTGGGGATAACCCTGCAAAAAGGGCCATTTCCAACAATGCCCATTTTTAATAACCCTGAGTTCATGCCAGGACTTCAGACCAATCTTTTCAGTTGCTGGCTCATGGGGGACTGTAAACTGATTGGATGCATGCTTGACCCACAAGGGATCATTTTTCCAACTTAAAGCAGACTATGAAGTGGAGGAGGTGGATCACATCCAATACCCCCAGGTCCACCATTTGGTCCTGCATCCCTCTGTTTTGCCCTTTGCGGAGAGACCCCTGGCCTCCTTCAAAAAGTGGTTAGTCTTGAAAGATAATGATAGGTGACTTATCTTTGAAATATATGCCAACCGTAACAGAGAAGAGGCCACCTCTCATACACCCGCAAAAAGACGATGAGAGGATGAGATTGGCAGGCCTCTTTCTGATGCAGAGTGGGCGGACATACACTACAGGGCACATCACCCAGCACACAATATCTCTAGCATGGAGATAGCATATAAGATAACATCTTACTGGTATTTGACTCCAGCTCGACTTGGTGCCTGTCAACCTGTGCGCTGTAATGGGTACTGGAGGAGTTGTGGGGGTACAGGCACAACGCTACCCCTTTTATGGCACTGCTCCAAACTTTAATGCTTTTGGGTACAGGTGCTTGATGACATCGACAAAGCATTTGTGACTTCAATCCCTAGCTTTTCAGCCTACTCGATTTCAGGGCTCGCAAATCCCTTGTCGTTTCCCCTCTAATAACGCAGGGGAGAACACATGGCTTTGACAATAGGGGCGGCTCACCGGTTAATCCTTTCAGAATGGGCTCCCATTTATACACATTCTATCTAAGGAATTTAGCGAACTAACTTGCCCCTCTGATTTGAAGCTATTACGTCTGCTGCCCCTTCCTGCTCTTCCACCGACATGTTTCTGCTCTCCATCCCTGTGATATAACATGTCCACCCATGTTTTTGTTGTGCTTTATCTTTAACATACACCACTTTCTTACATTGCCAGAAGGAAACAGGGGTGGGGGAGCGTGTTCTGGGGCTTGATATCCTTGTCTTTAATAATAGTCACTATTTCAAGAATTGTGGCCGGCCTCAGGGTTGTAGGCAAAAGCTGTGTACACCTTTTTTTATTTCTGATTTCACACTGCCAGCCCCTGTGGGTTGAAGGCTCCTGGCTGTGTACCATCTGACTTTTGTGGCTTTGAAAAATAATATTAAAAATGATCCAAATAATATTAATGTTCTCACTGACATTTTCACCTAACTATAAAGTAACTTTTACCTTTGTTATTTTCAGTGAATTTCCTAAGTTGTTTTAAAAAAAAACATCTTTTTATCACACCTAACTATAATGTTACTTTAACCTTTGCTTTTTCCAATGAAGTTCTAGTTTAAAAAAAACTTAAAGTAACATTTTATTACCATACGTAAAGTCAACCCCCTGCTGTGCATTGCCTTTTTGCACTGCGCGGCAGGAATTTCCTGGAGGCCAGGCCCTGCGTCAAATCTCCCACAGGCAGCCAACCCCAAGCTACGCTTGGCCTTTGGCCATGCACAGCGGTGTTTTGGCAACAGGGCCTTGCCTGAGGCCTAACCCTGTGGCCCACCCACCTGGAGGCAGCAGACTCCCTTGCAAACAGCCAACCTCATGCTATGCACGACCTTTGCTCGTGTGTTGTATAGGGTTAGTCACAGGACATGTGTTGTAGCTTGGCCCTGTTTTCAAATCTCCATGGGCAACCAATCCCACACTGGGCACAGCCTTTCGTTCCGTGCAGTGTATGGTTGATCACAGGGCTTGGTCTGCTGCCAGGCTGTGTGGCCAAACCTCCAGCTGGCTGCCAAACCCACACCTTGCACAGCATTCGCTAGGCACAGCCTAAAATTGGCCTTGGGCCAGAGGATCCCATCCCCTGGGGCCAAAACAAATATATTAAGGGGAGGATCATGCAGCCCTCTCCCTGACCTTTATTTGGCCCCAGAGAGCCCACCCCCTTTGACTAAATACAATTAAACAGGGGAGGAGGGCATGCAGCCCCCTTCCCTAAATAGGCCCCAGGGACCACATCCTCGGGGCAAAATATAATAAAAAATGGAAAGGGTGTCCAATCGGGGGCTTTCTTAGGCACCTGGGGACTCCTTATCACAGGACCCACATCTAATGGGAGGGAGGCATGCAGCACTCCTCCCTGAACTTTATTTGATCCTGGGGGATATGATAAAAATGGGAGGTGGGGCTACATGGACCCCCCCTCCCCGAGATTTATTAGGCCACCATTTCCTTGGTTCAAACCAATAAAAAGGGGAGGAGACAGTTTGCCCACCTCCCTTGGCCTCATTAGGCCCTGGGGTCCCCATCCCACAGGGTGTTATCTATTTTAAAGAGTAGGGGGCCATGTGGCCTTCCTCAACAAGCCTCATTAGGCACCAGGTACACCATTCCTCATTAACTTTTTTTTGTTAAGGGGGCATGTGGCCCCCAACCTGAGCCTCATTAGATCCCAGGGACACCATTCCCCTGGACCTTATGTAATTTAAAGGGGAGGGGGTCCACATGGCCCCCACCATTAGCCTTATTAGGCCCTTGAGATCCCATTCCCTAGTGTAATTTATTTTTTTAGGTCCCGCATAGGCAGTGAATGCGCTGCTCCACGAAGCATCAAGTAATCAATATAACTACTGAAACTACACCCATTGCATTTGTCTTTGTCGTTTGCCATTGCTGTTCTTATCTTGTTCATTGTTGGCTTGTGGTCCCATACATCACTTCCTTTTTCTTCCGTTCCCGGAGGAAGCAGCATCTACCAACTACAATTAACTTACGCTGCTTGCTGTTATAATTTTTATATAGGGACTACTTTTTTCTTTGCTGCTCGCTTTGCCACATCTGGCAGCTTCCTGCACTTACCAGACCCTGTTTATTTATTTGTGTTTAATTTATTCATAATTAAATCACGCTTATATGATGCATCCCAGGCCGAGGCTCGGACTCTGTTTTCCGGCTCCAAAGTCAGCAGCATTATTTGTTGAGCCACCTCCTCGCACTGTTTGTTGTACTTGGTTTCAGATGCTACATTTGTCCGTCTCAACCGTGTTTTTTTTTAACTGTACCTGTCTCCCACTCCATGTGTATTATTTTTTGAATTTGTCTCTCCCCACCCCCACTCTGAAATCGCTGTTTATTTTTTAGTAATTAAATAATGCAGCCCAAGCAGAGGCTCGAACCTTGTTCTCCAGCTCCAGAGTCAGCAGCTTCAGCAGAGCGTGCAGCCTGCCATCTGTTTTGGGTCAGGTTACAAATTCTTTCACTTTCGCGACTTCGCTAAAGCGCTTGTCTTTTAGTGGGGTCATAAGTGATTCCAGCACCTGCCACCCCCATTATTTGTTTATCTGACAGCTATACACACTCATATCTGTTGGACCACATGGGGCGGAGTGCAACCCAGCTGAGACCCTATAATTCACGCTATCACTTCAGCACACAGACCCTGTCAAAAGGAAGCGAGAACAGTAGCCGGTTAGCCGAGTTTATAAAAACAAACTACTGCTATACGGGTAAAAAAAAAACAATGAAAACTATAAAACGCTTGTTTAACTTTAGTATCTATGAGAAAGCGAATAAATTTCCAATATGGTGGACGGGCTGACTATGTCGGTCCACGCCACACACTCAATACTCTGTGAAAGGGATTACAGGTGGCTGTGTTTACCCACGGCCTCCCTCGCCACAGTGCATCCATGAACATGTGCTGGTGTCATTGGGCTGTTCTACACTGAGATCTCCCTTCATGGCAATTTAAAAACAGTTCAATGATTAACAGACACATTTTATCCCCTGGATCAGCCCGTATATGATACGCCCTCAGTTCAGTCAATTATCTCCACAAGCCCATCACGCCACCATAAATATCTATTTTCTTGAACTCTCTGCTTCCCGTGAACCATTTCTGCTTCAGAAAGTCGCCATGCAGCACATGTTTGTCGCAGGGCCTTATCATGAGTGGGTCCTGGTCTTCACTATTTTTTTATCTCTCTATATGTATCCATGGAATAGCGGGCATGTACATTATTCCTATATTTTATGTGGTTAAAAAAAACCTCAGTTGATTAATTCTTTATTTTTTTAAAGTAAAAAAGTATACTTAGTTAATACATTTCCCTGGTCCATGCTTGATGTTCATTTCCCTGGCGACGAGAGGAGAAACTACCTATGGGTCTTCAACTGGCAGGTACCAGCAGCACTTCGGGTGATTGTTCTGAAGCAGAAGTGAGAATGACAAGGAGAGGTGCACTGGCAGCTTCGGACTGCTTCCGCAGTGGTATCCAGGGACGCAGCATGCAAACAGGGACGTCTGGGAGCACTGGTGGTCCAGAAAGATAGCCGCTTTGCTTCGGTGAAACGCAAGGGATAACTTATTAAAAGTGCCTTTCATTCAGGTCTTGTCCCTAACGCTTTCTGGTGACAGCACGTCAAGCCTCAATCTGTTCTGCCTCCCTTAAACCTGGTTTGCACACTTCATACCCCACCTCATATAAAGCATGAAGTGCAAAACTCTAATTACACACTGTCTGTGCAGGGCAAGGTGTTAGGACTGAAAAGCATCTGCTGGCATTGCACAGCACATGAAGGGCTATATCGGGCACACTGTAAAGCAAGAGAAGCATTTGCAATGGAATAGGTCTTGCATTTACCCGAGATTAGCTATTGGCATTGTAAATGACAATGCCTTTTATATATGTTTTAAAAAGTAAAACAAAAATAAGAGATATTGTTATTTGCAATGTCAATAACTCAAACGTGCGCAAATACGAGACCTATTGCATTGCAAATGCTTGTTTAAAGTATGGCCCCCTTCACCAAGCCAATCTTGGCCAGGGGAACCACATTCCCTAGGGCCTCCTTTTTAAATAGGTAAATGCCCTGGTGCCCAACCAGGGCACACATCATGCAGACATTGGGGGCCACGGGGGATGCCCCAGGGACCCTGAGGCCACAAGCATTTCCTCAAATGCTGCAAAAGCTGTCATTGCTCCCACCCACAAGGAGCAGCGATTTATGCTGCTCTCTCAAGGCAGGAAGCAATATCTTGATCTGTTTTCCCATCAGTATCAGTTCAGGCAGATTAACAGATGTCAAATCTGCTCCAACCCAGCAGGAGCAGTTATAAATGTCCTACCCGCTGGGAGCAGACTTTTTGTTTGCTTCCATTTGGCAGGAGTCTTAAAAATGCTCCTGTGAGATTGGAGCACACACAATTTTCCCTACCCACTCTGATGCGGACAGGAAAGCTGCTGTGTTTTGGGGGTGGGCTCCCCGAGACACAGAAAATGAGCTGGCCTTGGGTATGGTGTTCCCAGGCCATTAAAGGCTCAGGGAGGAGGTCCTGCGACCTCCTCCCCATAAAATATGCTTTAGGCCCCGGCGGTTAAAAATACTTGATTACTATTACAAAATATCTACTAAGAACAGTGCACACTCTATGCAAGAGCTGTCAAAAAAGACACAATTTACTAAAAATAACCATGAGCTGAAGGTACTAACATTCTACTACTGGCACTATTCAAACTACTCAAGGCTGCTTACAAAACTTAGTATATAGTGTGTCGAATCTTTATCATGCTGGAAACCTTTTCTACAGTACCAAAATACTTATGTTGAACATAGTGAACACAAGTTTACTGTTACCTGCACACAGGGTTACTCTTGAATATAAAGATTTATAATGTGCCCAAACCCTCTACACAACGATGGTGCATTAGGAGCACATGTGTTTTCTAACTACTTACACCCATTAGCTGGTCCAAACTGTAAAACATTAAGTGGAAAAGTATTATGGTCATCATCCACCACACTCTTAACTATCAATCAAACAAGTACACTCATTGGATGATGTCATCAGTGATGTCATCAATGATGTCATAGAACATGAGTCATGAGCGAGGTGTGTGAGGTCATAAGCAGTGCATGGCGGGGGCGCAATGTTATAGTTAGCGCTGCTAACTATAACTGGTGAATGAAAAATTTCCTAGCTATCGTAACGGAAAGTTTCAATTCTATTAAGGACAAGGAGGCGAGGATTATGCAGCCCTTTCTTCTCTTTATTTAAATAGCAAATTTAAAGTGGACCAATAAGAAAACTTTTACAGAAACTTCAACTCCCATGAGCACATGGGCCACAGTGGCCATAACAACTGTTATCCAATCACGGGGCTGTCCACTGTATAATCGGTCCTGACGTCCCTTCCTCTTCCTCTTCTTGTCTGCGAGGAAAGATTCCCAGGGCGTACATCATTCCTTCTGGTCTTGTCCTAAACCAATATGAGACAACCGTTATCCTGATTCTTCTCCGTATACGGAAGCAGAGAAAGCAATATACAGAGTTGCATAACCAGGTAACATTTGAAAAGTGTCTTAAACGAGCTTAGAATAATCACATATGACCCAAAATCCTGATAATGAAATACTTCAACAGTCTCACAATCAACGTGAAACAAATACAGTTGCATTAACATTATCAAACCCATTCAAAAGACTACTTACTGAAATTACGGAGATTCCGGGTGGGTTGAGACCATCAAGTCTCGGGAGGGATAATCCTCGCCTCCTTGTCCTTAATAGAATTGAAACTTTCCGTTACGATAGCTAGGAAATTTTTCATTCTATGTCAGGACGGAGGCGAGGATTATGCAGGTTTAAAGCCTGTCCACCACCAATTCTGCTGCACCATAGATGGGTTTGAAGTAAAAAAATTTGAATATGGACTCGGAGGACCAGTCCGCTGCGGCCATAATATCCTCTAAGCGCCCGCCAACCTGAATAGCCTTAGAAGCCATTGTTCCTCTCGTGGAGTGAGCTCCGAATCTGGTCACGTCCACCCCTGCCTCGTTCATGATCCAACGGACCCACCTGGCGATGGTTGGAGAGGAAACTGCTTTGAACGGCTTTTGCAAAGCAATGAGGAGTTGACGTTCTCCCCGGAGGTGGTATTCTGACGTCAAGTCCTCATACGCCTTGAGGCACCGTACCACACAGAGTTTGGGTTGGTCTGGAAAAAAAGGGTAAGATACCGACCTGATACTAGTCTTCGTTCTTCTAGCCACCGTAAAGGTGACTCCGTCCGGGGTGAACGTCCGTGCAGTAATATCCAAAGCCCTGACATCGGAGACACGCTTGCACGAAACCAAACAGAGCAAGATTGCCAACTTGGCAGATAACTCCTTTCTGGAGAGGTATTGATTGTCTCTCCAAGAACAGAGGAAACGGAGAACGATATTGATGTCCCAGAGGGAGTCATATCTGGGCTCCGGGGGCTTAGACAGCCGGGCACCCTTCATCAATTTACAAACCCAAGGGTGCTCTCCTGCCGGTCTCCCATCGATAGGGGCATGCCCAGCCGAAATGGCTGATCTGAAAGAATTGATAGTCCGATAGGCCAGTCCTGAATGAACTAACTCAGCTAGAAAATTCAAGATGTAGCTAACATCTGCTCCCACGGGATCGGCGTGTCTTCCCAAACACCAACGATGCCACCGTTGCCAAGCCGAGCGGTACCTCTTGACCGTCCCAGGAGCCCAGGCTCTACGGATGAGTTCCTCAGCATCTGCCGAAAGTCGGCCGTCCTGCCAGTGTCCCCTGAAATCCTCCATGCCATGAGCCGCAAGACTCCCTGGGTCACCAGAGGATGAGGCTCCCCCTGAGGGCTCGAGAGCAACGAAGGGAACAAGGGCAGTAGAATGGGACAGTCTCATGACAGTTCCAACAGAGAGGGGAACCATGCCTGAGCCCTCCAGAAGGGCGTCACCAAGACCATGGAAGCTTGTTGATGGCGAACCTGAGCCGCCACTCGCGGAATCATGAGAAAGGGGGGAAACGCATACGTTTGTTCCTGAGCCCAATCCTGCAAGATCGCGTCGACCGCTGACGCTTCCGGATCCGGTCTCCAACTCACGAATCTCGGGAGTTGTCGATTGAGCCGGGATGCAAACAGGTCCAATGAACATGGACCCCACTTGACCATCAAAGCCAGGAAGACTGATCGTTCCAGTCGCCAGTCGCTGAAATCCTGAAAGTGCCTGGATTGCCAGTCCGCAATGGAGTTCTGCCTGCCCGGCAAATACTCCGCCGTCACCGAAATTTGTTTCTCCAGACAATATTGCCAAAAGTCCTTCGCCAGGTTCGCCAAGGCTTGAGAACGTGGTCCGCCCAGGTGATTGATATACTGTACTGCTGACACATTGTCCATGCGTAGCAGAATGCAGCATGATACCGTGTTCCGTGTAAGGGATCTCACCGCGAAGGAACCCTCCAGGAGTTCCAGACAATTGATATGAAGGTGAAGCTCCTCTTCCGACCAATGACCTCCCATCGTGATGTCGCCGCATCAAGCACCCCAGCCCGCTCTGCTGGCATCCGAGTCGATGACCAAATCCGGGCTGGAACCGAAAATCGCTCTCCCGTTCCACCCACTCATGTGGTCTATCCACCAACGCAATTCCGTCCTCGTTTCCTCCGTGAGGGAGATGAGTTCGGAGTACGTGAAACCCTTCCTGAGGTGCAGTGCCTTCAATCGCTGCAGGGCCCTGTAGTGAAGAGGGCCCGGGAAGATCGCTTGGATCGAGGAGGAGAGGAGACCCACGATGCGAGCCAATTGGTGTAAAGAAATCCTGTACTTCCGAAGGACATGGGACAGTTATTTGCGGATTTTGGTTACTTTCTGAGAGGGGAGGTTGAGAGAGGCCGAGACTGAGTCTATCTGGAATCCCAGAAACGTAATCTGAGTCGACGGTCGGAGAACAGACTTCTGGACGTTTATCACAAAGCCCAGGTCCTGGAGTAATGCAATAGTCATGTTCAAATCCAACTGGAGACGTTCTGACGATTGATTCATAATCAATATATCGTCCAGATAAATGATTATTCGAATGCCCCTCTTGCGAAGGGTCTCTACCACCGGTCGAAGGAGTTTCGTAAAGCACCATGGGGCCGATGATAGGCCGAAGGGCAGGGCTTGAAACTCGAAGGTTGTGTCGTTCCAAAGAAATTGGAGGAACCTCCGGTGTGGAGGGAAGATCAGAACCGTTAGGTAGGCGTCCTTCAAGTCCAGGTCCGAAAACTCTGTCATTCCTGAGTTAAATTGTGAAGTGAGGTCAACAGCTGTCCATGATGATGTATGGAGTTGAAGATGGGGATGAATCTTGGCTTCAAGTTCGGATAAAGGTATTTCTTTAATGTTTCTGGTCAAGAGTTTCGGTTTGACAACACAAATAGGTTGGAGGCTGGCAAGTGTGTCAATCCTGAACAGAATGAAGTGGTGGTCGGACCAGTCAATGGGAAAAATCTCTCTCAGGGAGATCAGATTGTTGTGGGTTATGATCGCATCTAGTGTAGCACCTTTGATGTGAGTTGGATTATTGCACAGTTTCTTGAGGTTATATATTTCCAGAAGGTTGGAAAGGTTCAGGACAGTGGAGTCTTCTGGGTCGTTCCAGTGGATATTGAGGTCACCCAAGAACACGTCTTTAGTGTCTGTCAAGGAGAATTGTGTTATTAGGTCTGTT
Source organism: Lissotriton vulgaris (assembly GCF_964263255.1). Taxonomy (NCBI): domain Eukaryota; kingdom Metazoa; phylum Chordata; class Amphibia; order Caudata; family Salamandridae; genus Lissotriton; species Lissotriton vulgaris. The sequence continues at coordinate 10,678 of NW_028245813.1, read as the reverse complement.
AGTTCTTTGGGGAAAAGGGTACGCTCTCCAGGAGGATGGTAGATGGTGTTGAATTTAATGGGTGGGGTGTCCCTGGTAGTGAGTTTGATGCCTAGGTATTCAAACGATTGGTATTCTGCAGGTTTGAGTTTGGTAATCTGTATACCATCTCTATGAATGATGGCTAGTCCCCCCCCAGTTTTAATCGGCCTGTCTTGTCTGATGACGTTGTACCCTGGAGGGGTGAGAATGTCAAGATAGGGGGTGGAGTGGGCATTGAGCCGGGATTCTGTGAGGAAGGCGATGTCAATTTCCTCAGCAACAAGAGCTTCAGCAATGTCAGTTGTGTGTTGTACAGCTGATCTGCAGTTTAGGAGCATACAAGAGAGAGGACGGGGAGCCTCGATGATGGGGGAGTTAGGTGGAAAGAGGTGTATTGAGCAGGGGGTCTAGGCGAGTGGACAGTATTCATGATTCTGTTAGTGCCAATAATAACAGGGATGTGGAAAGTGGCTGACTTCTGGTACAAATCGAGGTGAGAGTCGTAGAGCTCATCCGGTTTTGGTACCGAAACGGGTTGGCTTTTCTTGTTGGGACTGAGAGCCTGGCTCGATGATGGGCTGGAGGGTCGAGGGGTGTTTTGTGGGGCCATGTGAGATGTATTGAGTGTAGTAGGAGCACAACACCTCGGGGGGAGGGAGCACGGTGGCTTGGCCCTGTTAAGAAGGTTTTGTTGTGAGTAAAAGAAATCAGCAGCAAAGGAGTTAATTTTCTGCTCCATTCTGTTCAGTTGCTGTGCTATTGAGCTGAGAAAGTTTAAGGTATTAGGCAGGGGTCGGGGATGCCTTGGGTCTTTGGGGGGAGATTGAGCTGGGGTCAGGGGTTGGATGGAGTCCCTGGGATTAAGAGAGGGGGAGGTTGTACGCGGGGAGTCAGTAATGTAATGTTCCTATATGGCTGAGATACCCGCCACCCCCTCTCAACACAATCCCCAAGGATGGGAAACCGGAAACAGTTCTGAAGTTTTTGGAAGACGGGAGGGAGTAACCCTCCCGGCCGTATTTATTAAAATATGAAACAAAATTAAAACATTAAATAAACAGTTTCATATTATGTACAATTTCATTACCACATTGCGATGTTTGGCTAACCTTAACAGATTCTCTAATACAAAGGTTCTCCTAGCCGAACTAACATCCTACAAAACATTTACTTGAAATTTTGAAATTGTACATCCTAACGTTTAAGGGCCAACGGCAAGGTCGTAACCGGTGTCAAGATCCCTAACCCAGAAATATCGCCCTCACTTGTGAGGGGCGGCCCAGAGGCGTACCTCAAGTGCAATTACCAATTTCCCTTGACTTGACGGGGGCCCCAATAAAACTCGACGCCACTTAGAGGTCGTACGAGGACTCGTGTGAGGTATCTAGAAGGTAGCATAGACCCCCCCCCAAACCCCACACAACTTACCACATCTGCCGTCGCAGACGTCCTGGCCCCGGGAAATTCCCCAGGAGGGGGCTGTAACCCCTCCTACCCAGGAAGGGGCCTTGACCGCCTTTCCTTTTCTTTCGGCGACCCATCCTTAGAAGGGACCGCCTCCCCGTTGAGGGGCCAATGGCCACCTCCCCCGAGCGCTCCCATCCGTGCTGGGTGACGCCCACTCAGGGATCTTCCAATTAGTGCTCACCGATCATGACCTTACCGCCCGACCAAAATAAATACGACAATGCTAACTAAATGACTAAACTAAAAAAGACAGTAGCAACTACAATTTTATGAAAAGCATGCTTACCAATGAACACTAAAGCAGAATTTCTTTATTTGCGAAACGTAACACAAATCGACCATTCTTTATTACATACTCAAAATCATCACGATAATACCACAACCTGTAAACGAAAATCAGAGTTATCCATCAACTTTATTAAAAAAAAAAACCACTTGCTGTCCTCAGGGGCTGGTGGGTGGGTCAAAATTGGCTCTTCGTTCCGTCTCGAGCTCACGTGCAGCGAGGAGGTGCAGCTTCAGAGCACAGGAACAAGAGGATGCCTTCTGATCTTGCTTCTCCTTTTATCCGTCTTCAGGGCGGGCGTAAACCCGCCCCTGCCTGCCCCAAGGGCGTGGCCAGCCGCGTCAGTGTCTAGGCCAACCCACTCTAGGGCGGGAAAAGGCGCGCCCCGGCTACGCCGCTTCGGGCATACCAGCCGAAACTCGCCTCCCGCCCAAGATGGCTTCCCGGGGGGATCGTGGTACTCCGCCATACGTTCGGGGGGACCGAGTGGTCGCCCCTTTCCATATGGCTGAGATACCCGCCACCCCCTCTCAACACAATCCCCAAGGATGGGAAACCGGAAACAGTTCTGAAGTTTTTGGAAGACGGGAGGGAGTAACCCTCCCGGCCGTATTTATTAAAATATGAAACAAAATTAAAACATTAAATAAACAGTTTCATATTATGTACAATTTCATTACCACATTGCGATGTTTGGCTAACCTTAACAGATTCTCTAATACAAAGGTTCTCCTAGCCGAACTAACATCCTACAAAACATTTACTTGAAATTTTGAAATTGTACATCCTAACGTTTAAGGGCCAACGGCAAGGTCGTAACCGGTGTCAAGATCCCTAACCCAGAAATATCGCCCTCACTTGTGAGGGGCGGCCCAGAGGCGTACCTCAAGTGCAATTACCAATTTCCCTTGACTTGACGGGGGCCCCAATAAAACTCGACGCCACTTAGAGGTCGTACGAGGACTCGTGTGAGGTATCTAGAAGGTAGCGTAGACCCCCCCCCAAACCCCACACAACTTACCACATCTGCCGTCGCAGACGTCCTGGCCCCGGGAAATTCCCCAGGAGGGGGCTGTAACCCCTCCTACCCAGGAAGGGGCCTTGACCGCCTTTCCTTTTCTTTCGGCGACCCATCCTTAGAAGGGACCGCCTCCCCGTTGAGGGGCCAATGGCCACCTCCCCCGAGCGCTCCCATCCGTGCTGGGTGACGCCCACTCATAGGGATCTTCCAATTAGTGCTCACCAATCATGACCTTACCGCCACAGGCCGGATAGTTGACCGGCTATCCGGACCCCCCACAACACTCCTACCTAAAGGTCATGGTGTAACGTTGTTAGCCATGCTAAGAAGTCTCCTATGAGTAACTCATTCCCCACCCGAGACAAATGCACTCCATCCCCCAAATACATACTGTCATAATTAATACACCCATGCGAAATAGAATGCAGTGTCTTGGAACGGAACAACCTACTCACTTTGTTATTAAGCTTTCTAACAGAATGATTTAAAGCAGGAACCGAAATAGCCCCCCGCCACACTTTTCGTGGGATCATATGGGACCACGCAATTGTGCACCCTGGAACTCTCCTCGCTAACCAACTTACAGTGGAAAGCATCGCCTCAAGAAGAAGTCGTCTACCAGTGGTGACCAAATCATTACCCCCAAGATGTACTATGACTACAGACGGCGGTGACCTCGTCCGCCCTAGCAAACCCTCAAAAAATGATTGAAACTGGTCAATACAGAGACCGCCTCTTCCGTAGAAGGACACACTGTACCCGTATTCCCCAGCTACGTGAATCATATCACCTGCCTTGAATACGTCTGCGGCACGTCTCACGTATGAGTGGCCCACGACCCACACCTCCTTTTTCACAGCCGGTGATGTCTGACCGCTGGCCCGGTGTTGGGTCGACTGCAAAGCTCGCCCCGCCTCGTAGGCTTGCGCAACTGAAAACCAAACAAAAACAAGAAGCGTGAGTACATTGTTACAGCTTCACAACATGTGCAACCGCACATACCTTTTATAACAATTGGAGGACCAACGCCCCACCCGTTTAACTTGTTCAACATTCAGACCCCTGGCTGTAGCTTCTGTAGCAGCCCCTATCCGAAAGGAATGGGTCCCAAACTCGCCCGGGTTCAAGCCAGCAGCGGCAATCGACATCGCAAGCACCCGCTGAAACTGAAACTTTGTCAGTGGGGTGGCGTCAGCGTGTCTCAACAAGGTCCCCCCCCATGATGCCACCCTTCGTGCTAAATAATCTTCTAGACACTTTACCGGGCACATGGAGGACCCGGGAATCCTGCGTATGATTACGCAGTCACCCATCCCACTTTGATCGGTCTTGGACCTGACAAATGAGACCGTCATTGTCTCCCCTCTGATCTGGACGTGCTCCTGGCACAATCCTCCTGTCACATCCTGCTTGTTCCTCGCCACTAGTTCGCTTACCCGCATAGCCCCATGGAATGCCAGCGTAAAAGCGGCTCGGAATAACACTGTCTCAAACTGAGATGAACACGTAGCAGGGAGTCTGGATAATAACTGGGCCAGCCTATCCAAACCTATCGGGCGCCTCTCGTCTACTCTGCGACCCTCAAGGCGTTGCCACCCCCGTAGCGCTTTCTGTACAACGAAAGACGCTGTCGGGTCATGGATCCCATGAGCCCTAGCAACAAAGGAAATGGCAGCCCGATGCCTCTGAGCCGTGGCCACCGATTTCCCGACCAGATGTAAGGACATCAGAAAATTTACCACCCACTCCTCCTGGCCCCAAAGCTCCTCTCTATCAGTCCCCAAAAAGGCTAAATAGGACCGGAACGCCCCTTCATATGCCTTCCTCGTCCTGGGTGCTAAACTCTCTCCCACGAGGTTACGAAGTTCGGGGCACCGAGAGACCAGAGAGCTTCGGGAAAGGGTGCCGGCTCCGGGTCCGCTGTGGGAAGAAAACCCCAGAAAGCCTGCATACGAAAACGAGACAGTGCATCAGCCGCCTGGTTCATTACCCCTGGGACATGTCTTGCTCTGAATAGCACATTCAATTGCATACACAGTAAAACAATTTCCTTGAGCAGTCTCAAAATCCATTTGCATCGTGCTGCCTGACTATTGATACACTCGACCACGGTCATATTGTCAGACCAAAATACCACAGAGTGATCTTTGAACCCTTCGGGCCAAGTTCTCAGGGCCACTAAAATGGGGAAAAGTTCCAGGAAAGCAATGTTACTTGTCAGTCCACTGTCATGCCACCATGTCGGCCACTTTTGTGCAGACCATCTTGTGCCGAAGATGGCACCGAAACCTATGCTCCCTGCCGAATCTGTCCACAGCCCCAGCTCCTCAGAGGACACGGCCGGTTTGTTCCAGACGACTCGACCATTGAAATCCACCAGAAATGCCAACCAAATGCGCATGTCCTGGCGGACCTCTGCCGAGAGCCTTGTGCGATGATGGCCCTCCTTCAGGCCGACCATGGCTTGAGCAATCGAACGGGAAAAGGGGCGGGCCATTGGTATAACCCTCAGGGCAAAATTCAACTGGCCAACTAACTGCTGTAATTGATGCAGCTTAACCTTAGGTCCACTTATACACATTTGCAGGGATGTCCTGAACTTTGACACTTTGTCAGCTGGTAAACGAAAACAACCTTCTCCGGAGTCTAACTCGATCCCCAGAAACTCGAGGCAAGTGGAAGGCCCCACAGTCTTACCTGGTGCCAATGGCACGCCAAACTGATTCATCAAGACACAAAATTGCGCCAAAGCCTGCCCACATTCCGGATCCCCGGCTGCCCCCAGGAACAAAAAATCATCAAGGTAATGCATCACACGTTGGAAACCCGTCTTCCTTGTGAAGACCCATTGTAGAAAACTACTGAATTTTTCGAAATAGGCACAAGATATAGAGCACCCCATCGGCATACACCTATCCATGTAATAATGACCCTGAAACATGAAACCTAGGAGACGCTGATCGTCTGGATGTACCGGGAGCAACCGGAACGCTGACTCGATATCAGATTTTGCCATCAGCGCCCCGGGCCCCAGGCGATTCAAAATGGCTACGGCCTCATCGAAGGATGCGTACCGCACCGAACACACTTCCGGGTCTATCGCTTCGTTTACGGAAAGACCACGTGGGGCTGATAAATTATGTATCAGCCGAAACTCACCCGGGTCCTTCTTTGGGACCACACCTAAAGGGGAACAAACAAAGTTAGGAACCGGTGGTACACTAAACGGACCGGCGACTCGACCTCGAGTAACCTCCTTCCTGATCTTATCCTGTTCCACGGTCGTATGCTGGAAGACCGATAGCTGATTTTTACATTTCTCTGCACCTTGAAAGTCCCCCACTGGGATGCGGAAACCATAAGAAAACCCGTTCCGCAACACCCCAGCAGAAGTACGATCCGGGTATTCACTGAGCCAAGGAATCATTGCCAAGGTATCAATCGGGGTAGGTAAAGGCGCCCCTCGGACTATGTTAGACCTGTTTGGCGCCTCCTCTACCCCCGTTATCACCCGGTTTGGCTCTGCACGTGGACTCAGGATGGGATGATTGCCCACACCCACTACATTCGTGTCTAAATTTGCACGATCCCTGGGGCCTAGTACATTTACCCCTGTTGAAGTTCCAACAAACCCCCCTTTTTCCTGTATTGCCGGCAGGCCTCGAGTAATTGTCGGTACCCGCACCTGATCGAAAGGGCGTCCCCGCATACTGGCGGGAGGATTCGCCAACGTTACTCCCTACTAATGGCAATTTTAACATACCAGTATCCTTCATTTTGGACCATGACACAGAATCATAACAATCCCACGTTAAGTTTTTATCATGTTCTTTAGCCTTTCTAAACAGGTTATCATAGCAGAACCAATGATTACCCTCGTGTGATACCGAGTACCCCATGATTCGTGACTGATAAATCGGCAATTCGGGTAACAGATCAGGCCTTCGTTCCCCCAAGATCGATGTAAAAACCCCCCACGCTTGGCCCCAATTGCCAATGTTTTCATTTACCTTAAAGGCGGCCATTTTTGTGCGCCAAACACTCGGATGCATGAGATCCTTCTGGCCCTTAACATGCTCCATCTCATAGTGATCAGTAAGCAACGAGAAGATGTTTACGTACTCCCCTGCCCATATCTTCTCTTTAATAGCCAAAGGAACATGCTGACCCAACTTTTCCCTACGAGAGGGTGCTGACTCATCCCTCGCAATCGGCAATGGCCGCTTACCTGAACCGGACGTTGCCTCTGCTACTGAACCCGTCCCCTGTGGCTTCTCTACTGCGGCAGCCGGCGTGGACACCTTCGCTGCTTCCCGTGACTCACGCAGTTGCTTCATCAGCTCCTGTGCGTCGACAGCCGTGGCGCCCTCGCTACCTTTTCCCAACCACGCTGCTAATTGTGCTGCCAGCTCGGGCGGCATATCTTCCCCGGACACGGGGGTGACCACAACGGGAATCGGATTCCCTTCCTCCGGCACGGGAGTGGGTGCCTCGAGCGGGGTACTGGGACCCGGGTTGTCTCCCCCAGCTGCTCCCCTCCTGGGCCTCTTGTTTTTCCCTCCCGGGGCTGTTCCCGCCAAAGGACGTTTCGGTCCCCCTTCCTCGTCTTTATCCATTCGCCTCTTTAGGTCGGTCACCTCTTTCATGAGAACGCGCAGCATCTGGTCAGTAGTCATGCGCTTTCCCGCCTTCTTCGGCATTCTCCAACAGAGTATCTGAAAAACAAACAAGAACGATTACAACGCTCAAAATTGGCTCTTCGTTCCGTCTCGAGCTCACGTGCAGCGAGGAGGTGTTGCTTCAGAGCACAGGAACAAGAGGATGCCTTCTGATCTTGCTTCTCCTTTTATCCGTCTTCAGGGCGGGCGTAAACCCGCCCCTGCCTGCCCCAAGGGCATGGCCAGCCGCGTCAGTGTCTAGGCCAACCCACTCTAGGGCGGGAAAAGGCGCGCCCCGGCTACGCCGCTTCGGGCATACCAGCCGAGACTCGCCTCCCGCCCAAGATGGCTTCCCGGGGGGATCGTGGTACTCCGCCATACGTTCGGGGGGACCGAGTGGTCGCCCCTTTCCATTCGAGGAGTTTGGTGGAGGAGAAATGGGACTGGTGTCCAAGTGAGCAGGGAGAGAAATTCTCGGACGGACGTCAGAGTTCCGGGTGATGGCAGAGAGATAGGCGGTGGAGGCAGGTTGTGAATGTGGGAGTGCGACAGTGGCAGGGGAGTAAGTAGTGGTAAAAGGGGGGTGAGAGACAACTGGGTTGGCAATTACGATAGGATTTTTTTACCTACACAAAATGTATGCTGGCAATGGGCACTTTTTACTGGGAGTTCATGTGTGCTAGTAATAAGAAAAAAAACTGAGATGATGGGGACAGTGACATCACTAATGGAGTACTGTGAATCAACTGAAGTCAAATGCATTACATAAGGAAACCACAAACCTACACATGAATTGAGAGAATTAATGCAAAGACCTCAGTAAATGTCAGGCTAATTCTTGTCAACAATCAAATACAACATGTTTAGTCATTGCTTGAATCAGCTATATAAAGGATAGCAAGATGTTCAAACTAAAACCAACAATATGTACTCTATACCTCCAACTTGAGTGCTAAGTTCCAGAAGTCTTTCCTGCCTCCCACAACCAAGAACATTAATTTACTGCTTTGGGCTTTAACCAACTGCTAATCAAGAGCAGAGACATCCCCTAGCCATAAATCAATCCATTTGTGAGGGGCACCCAGGTATCCCAGGCATGAGAAGAATCTGGGTGCTGCCCTCATATGCATAGAGTGATAGCCATGTGCTGGAATTAGAAAGGAAAGAAGTTGCATACAAATGTTAAAAAAGATTGCGGAGGGTAATGAGCCTTGTGTAACTCCACATCCCGTAGAGGACAGAGAAGGTGAAAAAAGTCCCAAGCTCTCCTGCTTATACAACCTTAAATATAACTTTGGGTCCTGGCAAAATACATTCCCTGTAATTTACAGTATCTCTAAAATCGTTGGTATCTTGAACTGGATGGTGGTGTCAAGGGCAGCAGGCACATCTGACAAGACCAGAGCCTAAACACTGCCGCCATTCATTCTAGCCAAAGGTAATAAATGTGTGTCACTAGGACTAACACTATAACTCAACGAAGAAGAGGGTCCGAAGAAACCTGTGCATCCACAGAAACACAAAGAACCTCCAAATGGCATATACAAACTGGTTCAAATATATCAAGTGTTCAACTTGTGTTATCTAAGATGACAGTTTCTAGAACATGGCCATTAGCCTCTGTGTGATGCAGACTAGTAGGCGCCTATTTTCTCATAATAAGAAGCAGGTATTTTGTCTAGGGCAAGACGTGAAATGTTGTGGCTATAGCTGGAGGAGATGAAACTCTTTTGCAATCACAAAAATGTAATTATGTTATTCTCTTGCATGTCTGCCTTGCTTGAATACTAATGGTCTCTTTCGGAAGAGAGAGCTTTTCATAAAGGAAAAAGGCAACTCCTGAGTGTCTCTATGATAAGCTGTAATAGGTTTCTCTCCTCTTACTTCCTGCCTGAATTATTCATTTCTTTAGTATTATAGTTATTATATTGCACATTGTAACCAATGTTTTTTGAGTGGGGCAAGTTGTACAGTAGTAGAATTGACCCAAATGATGTAACTTTTGGGGTTCAGCTGAGAGAGGCAGTGTTGCTCACAAGGTAAACTTAGCGTTTTTAAATCAACCCTTCACTCCCTCTAGTTCTATTTCACTATGGATGGGAGAAAGGAAGTGAGACATTCTGCCAAAAGGTTGATGAGGAACCTACCTATTTCATACAAAAACAAATCATGGACGAAATGATGAATACATCATACATTCACCCCCAGTCAAGAGATCTGGGTTAAATCCATTGTTCTTTTGCTCACCATGCCACCCCAGTTTAGACCCAGCCATATGCAAATCAGTCTTGACCCTGTGCCTCATGGGAACAGTCCAGACCGAACTGCCATACTAGGTCCTCCCTGGACCGAAAACAAGCATCCTGGGACCAGTTTCTTGGTATTACCCATCATCAGCCAGGCTAGCTTGAATCCAGTGGCAAAGTGAGCAAGGGAGCGACGTCTGGGCATACCCATCCCACGTAGGGTGAAAAGTGCTACGCAAACAAATGATGGACGGAATGCTGAAAAATCATACATTCACCGCCAGTCAAGAGATCTGGGTTAAATCCATTGTTCTTTTGGTCACCATGTCACCCCAGTTTAGACCCAGCCATATGCAAATCAGTCTTGACCCTGTGCCTCATGGAACAGCCCAGATGGAACTGCCAAGTCAGGTCCTCCCTGGACTGGAAACAAGCATCCTGGGACCAGTTTCTGGGTATTACCCTTCATCAGCCAGGCTAACTTGAATTCAGTGGCACAGTTATGTTAATGTTAATGTTATCAGAGCTTATATAGCGCACAGCTGCCCCAACAAAGAGGCGTCCCGGCGCTTCCAGCATCCGAAAACGGGCCTAATCACTACAGAAGGATAGCTCTAGCAAGATGAAGACCAGAGAGCTAAACTAACGGAAAGAGAAAGGTTTTGATGGCTTTTCTAAAATCCAACAGACCCTCCAAACCACGTATTTGAACCGGCAGGGAGTCCCATAGCTTGGCCGCCAAGCAACGGAAGGACCGTCCTCCTGCTCGACAGTGTTTTACACGGGGAACAATGACCAAATTCTGCCCTAAAGAACGCAGCAGGTGGGGGAAGTATATGGGGTAAGCAAGTTACAGAGTAGGCTAGGAGTAGCGAGCTTCAGTAGCTTGAAAGAAAGACAACGTCGTGAATTGAATCAGCTCTGCCATGGGATGCTTGTTTCCAGTCCAGGGAGGACCTGGCTTGGCAGTTCGGTCTGG
>NW_028245812.1:0-39384 GCF_964263255.1 Lissotriton vulgaris | reverse complement strand
AAAGGAGACTGATTTACTGTCTGGCAAAGTTAAATATATAAATCTTTCTGAGTCTACACTAGTAGTACTTGATACCCTACAATTCTCGCAGTCATGCTGCCATTGATAAGAAAGCCCAAACAGGTGATCTACATCTACACCCTCAACTTGCAATATATCAAGCATATACATTAAAAACTCCTGACAATCTTGCTGATTATTTTCAGAGAAGTCTGTTTGACCTGAACATTCATCTAACAGATAACGAACTTCAGACACACTTTCTACTTTTGTTCGATCACTGCTACATTTCTCGAAAACAGAATTCAACAAACAGCATAAAATTTGTTCAGAATTCAACAGAATCTGTTCTTTTAAACTCTCTAGTGAAAAGAGAACATTAACCACTACATTTGCATAGCAGTTGACACCAGAACTGTTTTCAAATTGAAAACCGACAACATCTTCAACAGAATCCACTTTCTTTCTGCTAACAATTTTCGGTTCATTGACTTTTAGTCTTTTTGCAACAACCTCCCTACTATTACTGCTATTTCTACGTTTGCGGCCTACCACACGTTTCTCAAACAAAGGATATTGAGGCAAATGTGGCGCATACTCTCTTCTTAACCTATTGTATTCCTTAACACAATCTAGATCCGCACAAATGTTTGTGACATCACAGTCAATCAAGTACAATCCCGATAAAGTTCTAACTCGTGACAATGCCACATATGCCATACCCTCCTTGAACACAGAACTGCCAATATTCACCAATGCACAGTCTACACTTAAACCTTGCGATTTATGGATTGTCACCGCATATGCCAAGCAAACAGGAAACTGTTTACGGCGAACATATAAATCTTTAACAAGCAAAAACCTAGCAGAACAACGACCAATTTGCTGTACTTCCTCAATGCCATCAAATTTAATTTTTAAAAATTCTATTCCATCTCTATTTCTGTATTTCTCAAAATCAACAACATTACCCATTGATCCATTTACCAGACCTCTTTCTACATGTAAATTCCTTCTCAAAATAATTCGGCAATTTAAACACACATTCAAAGTCTTTTCAAAACCCGCTGTTTTAGATATAGTCTTCTCTAATGAATCCAATTTTGATTTCAAATTGTCTGACAAAATAATTGTTGATCCCATATGCTCTAATTTGTCGATAGCTTCAAGTTTCACAATCTCTTGCTTTTCTAAATTCAACATTTTGTTGTTGAAGATGGCACATTCTGCAAGAGTTGGCATGAGACATATCCCGGATTTCTTCTCAGTAATTTTCTGAAAAATATTCTCAGGCACAATATCTTGTTTGGGATACAAATTTGACAGTAACCGTGCATTTAAAGCTTCTTTCCCATGCTCGGTCACTTTTCCAATTCTAATATCTTGTAGAATATTCTTGTAATCTTCATCCTTTGCCTGACGCATATTTTGATGCAGTTCTGCATAATTGAAGTTTAACCATATATTGACGTTGCCAATGCTCCCTAGGCACTTCCTGGTATCTTCATGCGTGAGTATTTTGAACACAGGTTGACCTTTTACTGGTGTCAGCTGTAGAAGATCTCCGAAAACAATAATGTGTTTCCCACCAAATAAGACATCATATTCAGTTTTAAGTACTTCTTGCATTCTCAAATGCACAAAGGCAAGCATGACATTGGAAACCATGCTTACTTCGTCAATGATAAGTAGTTTCATTTTCCTCAAAACTCTTGAAACTTCACAGCAAGCATCTCCAGATAACTTGTTGTATTGTAATTTGTTGTCATGCTCCACCGGCAGCATCAATAGACGATGCAAAGTAATACCTTTAATATTATGTGCTGCCAGTCCAGTAGGAGCGGTGACAACACAAGACAGCGATGACTCAGTCCTTTCCTGCAAATAACAAGAGATTGCTTTAATGAGGAAACTTTTTCCAGTTCCCGCTTCTCCACTCACGTACAGTCGGACAGGCTTCAACGACGTACACGAGCACTCTTTCTTCTCATGACTTAATCCGTGCTCAATTTCCTTGGTAACTTCATCATATATTTTCCTCTGCTCAACGTTGAGTTGTTTTTCCAAGTCTTGTAAGTTAACTGAATCCTCCTGAGCATGTGCCATGGCTCTTTCTACTTCATTCATAGCAGTGGCAGCTTCATTTTCGATAATAGGTCCTCCAAGTGGATCTTGACTCAATGAAACAGAACTCTGACTGTCCTGAGAACTGTCTCTGGCAATCTCGGCTGCAATCGTTGCTTCCTGCTCAATTTCCAAAGTTAGCATTTCTTGATATTTAGAAAAAGCAGGACATTCTATGGACTCCTTGGCTGCATTGAAAGAGTCTTCGTAACAGAGGAAATCTCCAAGCAGTTCCTCTTCTGCACGCCAAGGCTTGAAAAGTTGCAAAAGTGCTAAATAGAAAAACTCCTTTTTTTCTGGAGATTCGCCACTTAATTTTCGATGGTTTACTAATTGGCATTTTCTTTGCTTGACCAGGCATCCCTCACTTCCAATTACAGCATACACTCCTTTCTCAATATCTTCTTTGATGTTCCTCTTGAATATATAATTTTGGAGAACCTCATATAGACAAATATTCTCAAGGTGACTGCTTCGATTTGGATAATATGTATCCAACATGTTGGTCTTCAAAATGTCGGTACTGTTTGGTTCCTTTTCTGCCAAATACTCAATTTCCCGAACAGGTTTAAGAACTCGATTTCGCGTTGCAGCAAGACCAAGACTCGCCCAAACGAGACTCCTGGATTTGGCATAGAGACTTGCTGAAGACAATCGATCAGAACATTCGTAAGCTCCGATTTCTCGATGCGACAACATCTTCAGACTGAAACTGTACAACTTCTTGCTGAGGCTCTTTTCATGGGAAATGTCCTCCCACATATCCTTCAGTTCGGTCTTTTCTTTTTTGGTGATGTAAGATGTCACATACCGAGCCACAGCCATACAGTTGTCAGCCACAAACTGTATATCCATGTTGGCATTCCACATGGACAAAATCACTGGGTTGTAGTCATTGATGTACTTGGACTCTTCGTTCCTTTTCAAATTGTATGTATTCTTGGGTGATTTCCTCGTCACATTATGTCGCAGCGAAGACATCAAACTGTTCACTCTTCCTTTAGAAATCACCGGTCGTGGAAAGTTGAAACGACATTTGGTGTAGAACTTGTCCTTGTTTCTGAATTTACGACGACAGTACTTTCCACAACGATGGCTTTGGAAACGTAGAACTTGTTCTCTTAGACTTTTCTTCTCCGTTGCGTTTGGAACAGCACACGTAGAATACTGTTCGATGAAATTCATCACTAAGTCATCCGGATCTGTTCCAAATTTAGGTGCATCCTTGATCCACAGCAACATATGTATATGAGGGGCACCTCTTGCTTGGTACTCCTTTCTCCAGAAGAAATCCAACACCTCTCCAAGAGGTGGATTCTTTTTATTTGTGATGAAAGACATCATAGCTTCAAATCTATGATTGAAGTACCTGCATACATTCACAGGATCCAAAGAACACAGTTCTCCAGGTGTCTTGAATTCAATGTTTTCAATATTTCCATTTGCCTCTCGTAGAAATTCAAGTAAGTCATCCCAGCCATACTCGGCACAGCTCAGAGTGAGGAACCATGTCGGAGTTCCTAAGTTCCTCAGCATACATTTTAAGTCACCATGACGACGGTACCAGTACTCATTAGTACCACGCTGACACGCCATGAGATTAATTAAGTGAGAATCCAAAATACTGTCTTGGACATTGACTTTATGCATAAAGTCACTTGCCGAGATGTTTCGCATCTGTATACCACTTTTTAAGATGTGGTTCACTGCATATGACAGTCCAGACAGATCGCTTTCAAACAGGAGATGAAACAAATAGGGAATGCATTGCCGAAACCTAGGATCTTCTGCATACAATCGTAAAGTCCGGTATTCAGACGCAGGAATTTCACGAGGTCGCTCATCATATCTTCCTCCTTGACCTGTGGGAAATAGCTGTGGGAAACACCGAGCTTCCAAACTTTCCTCCCAAACACTAATGGGACTCCCTTTGGCTTGTTTCATTTGAAACAACTCAATAGCATTCCCCATCACTTCCTTGGAATGCAAAGGATGAACACTATAATGTTCATATATTTCTTCACTTTTAGAGGCCTCTACTTTCTCAATTTGGCCAGCACACAAATCGCTATCCTCTTCATCACTTACTTCCTCTTCTGCAACATATACATTCTTATAGTACTTATTATTTTTCTTCAAATACACTGTTGCCTTTTTGACTTTCCTAACATCCACTAAATCTTGCCATATTTTCTTATTCTTTGTCGGAACCCCATTAACCAAGATAACCAGAGGTTCCTCTTCCACTTTTTCTATTCCAATTGTGTTAATGTTTTTGTTCAAATCTAGAGGCAAATAAACAACTCTTCCCTTTAATCCTCTCTGTAAATCTGCTGGAGGCAATTTCCCTGTCTTTGGCTCCATTCTTACAATAGCCTGAAAGGGATGGATACTTTGAATCAAAATAGATTCATAAGTATTTAAATCCTTCAATTCAGAAGGAATCTCAACCAATTCCAGATTATTATGAACTGCCCTAGCAGGCATCTGGTTTTGGTTTAATTTATTACAACAATAAGTACACACACGTTGATCCGATCCCAAATCAAAATAATTTTCTACCATCAAGTATGTGGCTAAATCCTTCCATTCACTATTATTTTCCCTTTCACTTTTTGCATATAAATCCACTACCTTAGTCTGATTCTTATAATAAGTGCGTCGACAACATACACAAGTGAAATTAGGCCTCTCACTTGATTTCATCTGAAACGTGGCAATTTCCTTCTGAAAATTATCTGTACTGGAAACCTGTACATTATCTTCCACATTACCCTCTACTTCAGGGTCAATTTGAACATTCTCATCTTTACTACCAAAGTAACAAAACTCAATTTCTTCACAAAGATTCTTCACATCTATTTCAGAACCATGCAAAAGAGCAGCACATAACTGTTTAAGCATAATTGCTGGACTCTTAGCATAATACAACATTCTCACTAATTTTCTCACTTTATTATGATGCACTGCTAGCATCCTGAAATGATGAAAAACACTCTGGCATACTCTCCTGGAAAGACAAGCCAGTGAATGACCACGCAAACCTGTCATTTGTCTCACTCTGCAAGGATCTAAATCTTGCAACAACTTCATTTTCTGCTTCAAACTTTTCTTATTAAATGTCCGTATAAAATCACATAGCAAATTGATGGAAACCTGTCGCACACTGCAAATAGAACTACACTTCCAAATGTACACAGGACCCTTAGGACGTCTTCCTAAAACCTCATCACTTAGCGCCTCTTCTGTCTCTGTTGTCACAAGTAGTTCTTTTTCAACTGGACAACCATCCTTCACTTCATAAGCTCGACCACTGATGTCAACTGCATGCACCAAATCATTATCCTGAAAATAAGTCTCCTCATTAAAAAATGCCTCAGAACTTGAACTATGCATCCATTCTCCAGAAAAAACTTCACAAAAGTTAGTACGATTTACTACTCTCTTCCATCTACTTTTTGTTTTGAAATCAGAAATTACCTTGCTTAGTTTCCTAATTCTATTGATTACCAAAATAAACAACTTTCGCTTGATTTCAAAAGCATGATCAATAATTTTCTCTACATTTTTCTTCTTCCTATAAAATGCCGCTTTCTGTTGGCCTTTCTTTTTAATATTTTTCAATAAATTAACTAATATCCTATTACGGAACATTCGTTGTCGAATGTCCCTAAACTGTTGTTTCCTTCTACTATCATGCACAGAGTTATCTCTTCCTCTACCAGTAACATTTGTGATGGGTCTCTCCTTTCCATTTAAATTACTTCTCTTTTTGTTAAGAGACACATTTTTTTGAGCAAAATTTTTTTTACTACAAATATTTCTTAAGAATGATTTCGTGCTCTTACCCGGACCTTTCTTGGTGTTTTGACAAGTATTTGGGGAAGAGGACTGCTGCAATAAAACATCATCCTGCTGTCTTTGACGTTTTCTAGCCTTTCGTATTCGACTTCTGGAAGGCATTTTCCAAACTATGAAAGAATCTGCAGTTGAATCTGTGAAAAAATATAATATAAAATGTTATTAACCACTATTACCAAACAGTAAATAAATAACAGTCATCTAAAACTTAATGCTGTACTAATTATTTAACATAGCAAATATTTTCCACCAGCACTGCATCACAAAAATGACACTCAATGGTACAAAACAGGCATACAACACTCATAAATCACTCCCTAATATTTTAAATCATTAATTCAGGATGACGATAAGATGTAGCCTATCTAAAGGTTTGTTTAGGCCCAGATCTTTGGACTGGGGTGAATGTGTGTCATTGATCCACATTCAGTCCATCACCTGTTTTGTTTATTTGAGGTGAGGCCAACACATGGTTGCAGATAAGATTTTCACTGAAAAAAAACCAAGGTAAAAAAACATGTGAAGGCCTACCAATGAAGTAAATCATTAAATGAAAACCAATACATTTCTGGAAATATGCACTACTAGTGCTTCATAAGATGTTTTGGATCATATTTATAAGTTATTTGAGTATCTAGTATGCTATTTTACATTCTTCATGGTGCAAATTTATTGTAAATACGCTCCCACCTGCGGTTGGCAAATTTAGATTTTGATTATGGGAGTTAGATAGGCATGTTAATAATTTCCCAAAAATGGTATATAACCCCAAACAACCTTTGAAGCAAATGCTCTTAGCCATGTTATCCACCTCCCATTGGATAACATGGCTAAGAAATGCTTGCAAATGTGATAAAAAAAGGCCTGCAATGCATGAATAACGCAGAAAAATCAGCGATATTCATGCATTTTCCAACAAATGCTCTTAGCCATGTTATCCACTTCCTATTAAATAACATGGCTAAGAACTGCTCAGGGCACCATGAGGAACGCTTTCCATTTAAAAAGGGAAAAATAACATCAAAGACACTAAAATGCCTTCTAAATATGAACCCAAACAACCTATGAAGCAATGTGAAAAAAAACTGCCGCAATGCATGAATATAGCAGAAAAATCAGCGATATTCATGCATTTTCCAGCAAATGCTCTTAGCCATGTTATCCACTTCCAATTAAATAACATGGCTAAGAACTGCTCAGGGCCCCATGAGGAACGCTTTCCATTTAAAAAGGGAAAAATAACATCAAAGACACTAAAATACCTTCTAAATATGAACCCAAACAACCTATGAAGCAATGTGAAAAAAACGGCCACAATGCATGAATATAGCAGAAAAATCAGCGATATTCATGCATTTTCCAGCAAATGCTCTTAGCCATGTGATCCACTTCCTATTAAATAACATGGCTAAGAACTGCTCAGGGCCCCATGAGGAACGCTTTCCATTTAAAAAGGGAAAAATAACATCAAAGACACTAAAATGCCTTCTAAATATGAACCCAAACAACCTATGAAGCAATGTGAAAAAAAACGGCCACAATGCATGAATATAGCAGAAAAATCAGCGATATTCATGCATTTCCCAGCAAATGCTCTTAGCCATGTTATCCACTTCCTATTAAATAACATGGCTAAGAACTGCTCAGGGCCCCATGAGGAACGCTTTCCATTTAAAAAGGGAAAAATAACTTCAAAGACACTAAAATGCCTTCTAAATATGACCCCAAACAACCTATGAAGCTCTAACAGTACATATCCTGAAATTTAATTCATTTCAAAATTCGTTTTTAAACACAGCATATAAATCAATTGTATACCTGCATTCATGAAGAAATGACTAAAAATGTCCTTGAGACACATGAAAGTGTTTTCTGGAATGCCCTAGCACCATTTTTGGGACACTATTAACATGGCTAGGTAACTCCCATAATCAAAATCTAAATTTGCCAAGCACAAGTGGGAGCGTATTTACAAGACACTTGTCCCATGAGGAACACTTTACATTTTAAAAGGCGAACACAACATCTTAGACACTCAAATACCTTATAAATATGGCCCAAAACAACCTATGAAGCTCTAGCAGTACATATCTAGAAATGTAATTGATTTCTTAAATCGTTTTTAAAAGCAACATATCTGTTTCAGCTTACATAACAGACCATGAAATGGCCTCCATGTATTACAATATCTTGTGTAACTGCATGCCAGAATGTTACACCAAATATGCAATTATAATTTCTCTTTGAAACTAATTCTATTAGTATATCACTAGAGACAAAACCACATTTTAAAAACACAGCTTTCTTCATCATTTTCTCCTTAAATCATACTATTCTCTATCTAAATTAAATAAATCTTTTCTCACCTTAGCAAATATTTTTTGAGTTTTGAAAACAGTCTCAGAAATACACCAAATTGTCTTCAGCAGAAGAAAAAGGATGCACTCCAAAGGCTGCAGCTATTGAAAGCACAGAAATACAGATATTCTTTTCACATATCTCTCATATTAGCCAATCATACCTCTTCCCTCACTTTTTTCAAATCAAAACCCTTCCCCCCTCTGCCCTGTCTGCCTTGTTTCCATAGCAACCACCTCCTGGAAGACCTCTCATGTTTGCAAATTCACACAACAATGTTTCAATTGAACTCTGAACTCTCAGTGCACCTGCGTATCCAGTGCAATCTTTCATTAAATGTTTCTTCCTTGACCATTCAAATTACATCTTTCAAAGAACACATCCATGCACCCTAACTTTCTGTTTTCAGAAATGGAAATGCACCAATCACTGCTAATGAATCATTAGCATTGTAAATCCACAGTTTTTTTTCTTTAGAAACTCCTACTGTTTCAACTGCCCTTTCATTACCACACTTCATCTGACTGCAGAACAACCTTCTTCCACCATGTTTAACGTCTGGATTGTTGGACATAGTTACATCCACTGGGCTCAAAGGTATGCTGAGAGCAGAAATTTACACAACCTCAATTTACAAGATGTGGAAATTAAGTGGTTGGGCCAAAGAGGATTAAAATGTCACCAATTGATACCATTGGTGAAAACCTTTATGCATTTGCCAAAACCTGACCTGTTAATAGTGCACTGTGGAGGTAATGATTTGGGCACTTTGACAGGGGTAGGTCTGGAAATGCTTTTAAAGGACACCTTGGAGCAATTAATGGCACTTTTTCCTCAAACTGCCTTGGTATATTCCAATATATGCCAAAGACAGAAATGGAGGTGGTCCAACCAATTTTGTCCACAAATTGAGAAAGCGAGGAAGCATGTAAACAAATCTGTTTCAGCTTACATGAGAGACCATGGAATGGGCTCTCTGTACAACAATAACTTGCGTTACTACATGCAAGATATCTACAGAGGAGATGGAGTTCACTTCTCAGATGAGGGCAACAGAATTTTCATTCTGAATTTAAGACTCTGCATTGGTACCTACTTATAAGTACCTAAATGTACCATAAACCCAAAAGCTCTTCTCAGAGCTACCCTACATCTGATCACTCACAATTATTATTTTTCTCTAACTTTTTTCACTAATTTTCCACAAAATTCGCTCCCCGGAGCGCTACCCGGTTCGCTAACCGAAAGCTAACCTCGCGGAATTTTTTAAAAAAATTTTTTTTTTCCGCACATATAAGCCTCCTCAGCCACGCTCAGAAAACCTAGGGGGTCAAGATAAGTCTACCATGACCCCTTCTACCCATTCTAAACATTATTTGCCCTCCATCTTGTATCTTAATGCGAACGAAACACAAAATGGTGGACTCCCGTGACGCTTAAGGTTCGCTAACCGGGCAGCTTCCCGGAAAGCGGTCCTAAAAAAAGGCGGGAAAGTAATTTACAGAATAACGACTAGAAACACTCTCACCAAATATAGATTAGCTCATACTACATAACAATCCCTTCCATTCTCACAAATTTCATTGAAATTCCATTTAGCCATTTAGCCTGTAGACCTCTCCAAGTACCGTGAGGTAAATTACTTCACAAAACACATCTGAATTGTTGGAATTGACAACCAATGAAAATGTTACTTTCATTTTCTACTTTTATTACCTGACATTTGATTGGTTATATACCTGTATATATATAAAGGGAGAGAAGGAAACACAGCCATTTTGACTACTACTTCTTGTTGTACCTCCTATTTCAAAAGCTTCAAAAAACTTCAACTTCTTTGTGAAGGTAAGTTATAATTTAATATATTGTGCACTATGACTTAATATAGTAGACTTTTTCTGCTACATATACACTATCCCTCTGTAGTAGTAGTGTCTTGGTTAAATCACATACACTTTTTTTTAGTCCTATTTCCACTCTCATACTATACACTGCCAAAAGATAAATTCACTGATAAAAACTGCCTATCTAAAATTAATCCCAACAGTGCCCTATCTCTACTAATATATATTTTTTTAATCCAAATTTCAGGCAAAATGGAAGGCGAGCAGCAAGTTTCATTTTCGATTGAACTGAAGGAGAGCAGCCAAGACAAACTTGATGACTTTATGGATGACAGTAGAGACCACGAACTTCTACAATGTGTTGAAGCAGTAGACAACTTGCTTCAAAATGAAAAACAATTACACCCTATAATAAATTATGACATTTCTGACAATGAAATGTTAGAAAATTTAATAAAGTATGAAACACAATCATAATAAAAAAAATAAATAAATAAAGAAAACAAAAAAAAACAAGAAAAACAACAAACAATTAACATACAGTATTAGAAAAGTCTTTCATTCTTTTATCCATAAAGTTCGCTGCCCAGAAAGCTATCCGGTTCGCGAACTTGGCGCTTACCACGCAAAAAAAAATTTTTTTTTTGGGACCCTCCTAGGCCCTTTTAAAACCTCCACATAAAACCTAGGGGGTCAACGAGGATCTACTATGCCCCCTTATGGTAATTTCCCCCTTTGTTTTGGCCTCCTCTTGTCTCTCGATCCTACCGAGAGACAAGATGGCGGCCGCTCCGGACTGTTTAGAATGTTGACAGACACCGGAGGGCCAATCAGCTTCTCATCGCAAAGTTCCGTTACGCGAAAGGTTCGCGAACCGGATCGCTGCCCGGAGCGCTGTTACAGATATATATCTTGATTTAAACGTTAATTTCTCAAAATCCACTGAAGCACATATATTGAGACCTAGCAAAGGCACATCGGGCTAACAGTCCCTACAATTTTGCCAAGTTTCGTGAAAATCCATTCAGCCGTTCGGGCTAAAAGTGAGTCCAACCGCCCTATGGAAATTAACATGGGAAAAAGGCGTTTTGGGACCCCCCTTTTTTCTCGGCCCCCCCTCCACAAAACCCCCCCAAATTTTCAAGGTCTGCTCAGAAACAAAATGTGCCATTTTCCTGAAAATTTCAGCCAATTCCGTCCACGAACGCAAAAGTTATTAGGCATAGAATTTTCAGAAATCCCATAGGGAAAAAATCCTAACTATATATACCTACTGGCGACCGCCAGTAGGTAATATATATATATATATATATATATATATATATATATATATATATATATATATATATATCTGTATCTGTATCTGTGATGGAATAAAGGTGTTTCCTCGTGTTCCCCTGCTGTGGCCTCGCACTTTGTCTTCGGAGAAGGTGGGGATTGGATTTACAGCACGATTTCCAGTGTCGCGCTCTCGAGGTCCCCGTTTCCCTAAGCAGGCTCTGGCTCACTGGTTTCTACGTTTGTGGAACTTTGCAGCGGATCCGGGTTACTGGAATGACCAGAGCCCACCTGTCAGCCCGGACGAGAGGAGGTGGTGTTGAGGCAATTTTGCTTCACGCCGGGCGAGGAACTATTTGGCTTCCAAGTCCCCGTTTAATCTAAACCGGACACTTTCAGGTTGGAACGGTTGGGGAGCTGAGGAGAAACCATGTCCCAGAAGCATGAGGCATGGAGAGTGGACACTTTCCTAACACCAACCCGCCCTGTGCAACATCGCCCAGAAGTGCTTATGGCCGGGATGCCCGCCACCCCCTCCCAACACCAATTCCCCAAGGGGAGGAGACAGACACTGGTTTGAGCTTTTGGAAGGCGGCGGGAGTTACCCCCCGGCCGTATTTATTAAAATATGAAACAAAATCTAAAACATTAAATTAAAACGTTTCAACAGCAAGGTCTTAACCGGTGTCAGATCCCTACTACCAAACTCCCGCCCTCACGGTGTGAGTGGTGCATGCGCAGAGGACTTTACCCTCGTTGCCAACTGTAACTTCCCTTGTCGTGGGGGCCCCCTCTCACTCGACGCCATCTTAAAGATCGTCCGAGTCCCCGTGTGAGGTATCTGTAAGAAGGACAGCGTGGACTCCCCCCCCTTCCCCACACTCTCTTCCGCCGTCGCGGATATCCCCCCCCCGGGAAATTCGTAGGAGGGGCATCTAGCCGTCTCCCCCCTGGGAGGGGCCTATGGCCGTCTCCCCCTAGGCGACCCATCCATAGTGGGTGCCGCCTACCCGTGGGAGGGGCCAATGGCCGCCTCCCCCTGGGGGCTCCCATCCATTCTGGGTGGCGCCCCCCCTAGGGACCTTGAAATTACTGCTCGCCGATCATGACCTTACCGCCACAGGCCGGATAGTTGACCGACTATCCGGCCCCCCCACACCTCCTAAAGGTCATGCCTCCTCAAACCACTTAGCCATGCTATGAAGTCACCTATGAGTAAATCATTCCCCTCCCTGGACAGGTGAACCCCATCATTCAAATAAAAGTGGTTACCCCGAATACGGCCATGTGGAATGCTATGCAGATGCGCGGAGCGAAACAGTTTCACAATTTTATTGTTGACCCTCTTAACCGAGTGATTCAACGCTGACACAGAGAAACCCCCCCGCCAAACTTTCCTGGGAATCATGTGAGACCAGGCAATTGTACACCCCGGGAGCCTCTTAGCCATCCAGCTGACTGCCGACAAAATGTGTTCCACTAACACTCGTCTTCCCAGTCTTACCAAGTCATTGCCCCCCAAGTGTACTATGATTATAGATGGCGGTGACCTTTGCCGCCCTAGAAGACCCTCCACAAACGATTGAAATTGGTCAAAGCAGAGGCCTCCCTTCCCATGGAAGGACACTCTAAACCCATATTCCCCAGATGGGTGAGTCGCGTCACCTGCCATGAATACGTCCCCGGCGCTCCTCACGTATGAGTGGCCCACAACCCATACCACTTCCTCTCCAGTCGGTGATCCTCGACCGCTGGTCCTCCGGTGATGGGTTGATCCCAGATTCCGCCCCGCGTCACAGGCCCGCAAAACTGTAATTCAAGCAAAAGACAACAAGCTTGAGTGCATTTTATCAGTCTTTTACAATATGTGCAGCCGCACATACCTTTTGAAACAGTTCGAGGACCAACGGCCTAGCTGTTTTACCTCTTCTGCACCCAGACCCCGAGCCGTAGCCTCAGTAGCGGCCCCTATTCTGAAGGAGTGGGTCCCAAAATCGCACGGGTCCATGCCCGCCTCGGCGATTGTCAGTGCTAGCACCCTCTGAAACTGAAATCTCGTCAGAGGGGTGCCATCTTTGTGTCTAAGCAGGCTCCCTCCCCATGTCGCCCGCCTCTGTGCCAAGTATTCCTCTAAACACTTTATCGGACAAGTGGGGCACCCTCGAGAGCGCTGCACAACCACACTATCCCCCACAGCATCCTGGTCTGTCTTGGACCTAGCTATCGAGATTAGCATTGAATCACCCCGTATTTGCACGTGATCCCTGCAAAGGCCTCCCTCCATATCTTTCTTGGTCCTCGCCACAAGTTCGCTTATCCGCATGGCCCCATGAAATGCCAAGGCGAAAGCTGCCCGGAACAGAACTGCTTCAGACGGGGAGGAGCATGTCTCATCCAGCTTTGCTAAAAGCCGAGACAATCTCTCTAAACCAATCGGGTGCCTCGTATCTTGTTTGCGACCCTCCAGGCGTTGCCAGCCGCGAAGCGCCTTTCTGACTAAAAAGGAACCCGTTGGATCCCTTATACCGTGGAGCTGTGCCATAAATGATATGGCCGCCCTATGTCTGTTAGCAGTCGCGGCTGATCGGCCTTCTCTGTGCAGTGCTACTAGGAACCCCAGGAAGGATTCCTCCTGCCCCCAGCTATGTCTCCCTGCCGGGCCCAAAAAGGCGCAGTAAGAACGAGACGCTCCCTCATAAGCCTTCCTCGTCCTGGGCGCTAAGCTGGCTGCCACGAGGTCTTGTAATCCCGGGCACCGATCAGCCACAGTGCTTCGGGGAACGGTGCCGCCACTAGGTCCGCTGTGGGTAGATAGCCCCTGAAAGCCTGCATGTGTGAACAAGAGAGTGCATCAGCTGCATTATTCAGTACACCCGGCACATGTTTTGCCCTGAACTGTACATTCAATCTCATGCAATGTAACACAATCTCTTTCAAAAGTCTCAAGATCAACTTGCAGCGGGCCGCTTGCTGATTGATGCACTCAACCACAGTCATATTGTCCGACCAAAACACTACTGATCGGTCCCTGAAATTGTCTGGCAATGCCAACAGAGCCACCCAAATGGGGAACAGCTCCAAGAACCCAATGTTACCTGTTAGGCCACTGGAGTGCCACCACGTCGGCCGTACTTGTGCCGACCATTGGTTACCAAAGATGGCGCCAAATCCCACGCTCCCGGCTGAATCGGTCCACAAACCCAGTTCATCCGATGAAGCTGGGGGTTTGTTCCACACTACTCAACCGTTGAAGTCCGCCAGAAATGCCAACCAAATGCGCATATCCTGGCGAACCTCTGCCGACAATCTTGTGCGGTGGTGTCCCTCCTTGAGGCCGACCATAGCTTGTGCAATGGAGCGGGAGAATGGGCGAGCCATCGGTATTACTCTCAAGGCAAAGTTAAGCTGACCCACTATTTGTTGTAACTGGTGCAGGGTCACTTTCTCTTTGCCCAGGCGTTGTGTTAAGGATGCCCTGAACTTGGCCACCTTCTCCATTGGCAAACGGAAGCATCCCTCCACTGAGTCGAGCTCAATTCCCAGAAACTCGAGTGAAGTAGATGGCCCCACCGTCTTACCTGGTGCCAATGGGACGCCAAACACCTGCATAAGAATGCAGAAATCCTGCAGTGCCTGTGCACAGTTCGCATTGCCTGCCGGCCCCAAGAACAGGAAGTCATCTAAATAGTGCATCACTTCTCCATGTCCTGTGGCCTTAGTGAATGCCCATTCTAAAAAACAGCTGAACATCTCAAAATAAGCACAAGAAATTGATCAACCCATGGGCATGCATTTATCCATATAATATTTCCCTTGGAACGTAAATCCTAGCAAGCGCTGGTCCCGTGGGTGTACCGGGGGCAACCTGAATGCCGATTCGATGTCCGATTTCGCCATCAGAGCCCCAGGCGATTCAGCAGGGCACCGCATCGTCAAACGATGCGTACCGGACTGAACAGACATCCGTATCAATGGCTTCATTCACCGAAGCGCCCTTCGGGGCCGACAGGTTGTGAATGAGTCTATACTCCCCTGGGTCTTTCTTCGGGACCACTCCCAGAGGTGAACACACGAAATCCGCCACCGGCGGGCATGGGAAGGGTCCTGCTACCCGCCCCAGGCTAACTTCTTTGGTAATTTTTTTGGCTGCTACTGCAGGGTTGTGTTGGATGGATAGCTGATTTTTACAAAAGGAAATCCCCTGAAAA
Source organism: Lissotriton vulgaris (assembly GCF_964263255.1). Taxonomy (NCBI): domain Eukaryota; kingdom Metazoa; phylum Chordata; class Amphibia; order Caudata; family Salamandridae; genus Lissotriton; species Lissotriton vulgaris. The sequence goes on along the minus strand of NW_028245812.1, from coordinate 23,711 downwards.
TTTTCCGCAGGGATGTTGAAGCCATATAAGAAACCCTTCCTCAACATCCCGACGGATATATGATCAGGGTATTTGTTCAACCAGGGGGTCAAAGCCATGATGTCAACGGGTGAAGGGGATTGTTTACCTAGCATCACCTCACTCTTGCTTGGACCCCCCCTTTCCTCCCGCACCACCGTTCTTGGATCTACAGCTACTCTCCGGGTGTGAGGAGTTCCCACAGCCCGCACAAGCATGCCGGAACCTACACGTTCCCTGGGGTCTGTTACAGTTTCCTCTGTTGAAGCCCCAACAGACCCCACGCTTGCCCCCGTTTCCGCCGGTCTTGGGCTGTGAATCCCCACCGGCGCTTGCTCGAAAGGGCTGTGCTGGCCTTTGCTGAACTGTCCCAGGCCCGCTCCCGCCTGGCGAGGACGTACCTGCCGATCCAGGCTGGAGCTGCCTGTGCCACGATACCGTGTCGAGGCAGTCCCATGTCAAAGTTACATCAAACTCTTTAGACTTTCGGAATTGCATGTCATATCCGTTCCACTCATTCCCCCCGTACATGTTATGAAAATCCATGATCCTATTCTGGTAACAGGATAGCTCGGGCAACACTTCAGGCTTACGCTCCCCCATTATTGCTGTAAATATCGAGAAGGCCTTCACCCAGTTCGTTACGGTCTTGTCGACCCTAAATTCCGCCATCTTGGCCCGCCATACGCTGGGGTGCCATAGATCTTTCTGGGTCTTTGCGTATTCCATCTCACGATGGTCGGTCAATAAATAAAACATATTCACATACTTGTCCCCCCATATCATTTCCTTGGTGGCCGCTGGGATGTGCTGGGCCACCCTCTCACGCCGCGAAGGCACTGAACTTTCCCCCACCATTGGCATTGGGTTCTTACCAGGTTCCACCGCCGTGTCTGTTGTCTTTTCCCGGCCAACCGTGGTTGCTCCTGGCGCCACCTGTGGGGAAACAGAAGGAACATTTGCCGTCCCGGCTTCCGTCGACTGCCGTAACTGCTCGATTATTAATCTTGCCTCCTCGGCCGGATCCTCTGCAGCCACTGCCCCCCTGCTTTCTTTTTAAGCCAGGGCAACACTGCCGCTAACTGAAGAGCCAGTTCCGGGGGCATCTGATCATCATTAACAGGGGTAAATACAACCGGGATCGGTAGACCTATATCTGGACTTGGTACCGGGCTGTCCGCCGGTATGATGGGGGCGGATGGGGGTACCTCAGGAACCGGATCCTTTCCCTGGAAACCGACCTCCTTTTAATACGCTTCCCCCTACCCTCAGGGACGATTCCCGGCAAGGCCGGGCCTATTACCTTCTTAGGGCGGCCTGAGGGGTTGTTCTGGGCCGCTAACTGCTTTTTTACTTCGGCCAAACCTCGACCGATCGAATCAACTTTACCGAGTTTCCGGTCCATGATTGCCATTCGGTTCGACAAGGTGCGCAGTACCTTCTCCAGCTCGGAGCTCTTTCCCGCTTTTTTGCCGGCCATAGCTTCGTTTACTCCGCTCAAGTCGATCAACGAGGTCCCAGATCCTTCAAACTCTCGATAACTGAAAGAGAAAAAACAAGATTACAAGTTCTCAAAATTGCCGCTTGTTCCGTCGAGGGCTCACGAGCAACGGGTGGTGCAGCCTTCAGAGCACTGAGCATGCCGGAAAAATTGCCGCTTGTTCCGTCGAGGGCTCACGAGCAACGGGTGGTGCAGCCTTCAGAGCACTGGAACAAGAGGACGCTTCTTCGGATTCCCGCTCTTTTATCTGTCTGCAGGAGGGCGGGGACCCTCCTCGGGTACGCCCCTGGGGCGCGGTCTTTCGGGTGGGTGTCTAGGACAACCCCTGCTGGGCGGGAAGGGCGTGCTCCGGCTACGCCGCTTTGGGCATACCAGCCGAACCACGCCCCCCGCCCAAAATGGTTTCCCGGGGGGATCGGGGCACCCATCCATACGTTCGGGGGGACCGAGTGGTCTTCCCTTTCCATTCTAATACCCATGCATGCTGGAACTGGTAGTCAAAGAACATGGAGTGACTTTCCAGTGATGTCCACGATAGGCATTCATCATTTGGGGGCGGAAAGGCATACAACCAATCAGCATAGGGCAAGATACTTTATCTGTGATAACCGCCCTACACCTGAAGTAACACACCACTGGCGCTGAGGAAGGCTCAAGTTACTGCCGAAATGCATTCGCCGAGAGTGGTGGTGAAACTGCTCTGTTTGCCTCTGTGATGGAATAAAGGTGTTTCTTCGTGTTCCCCTGCTGTGGCCTCGCACTTTGTCTTCGGAGAAGGTGGGGATTGGATTTACAGCGCGATTTCCAGTGTCGCGCACACGAGGTCCCCGTTTCCCTAAGCAGGCTCTGGCTCACTGGTTTCTACATTTGTGGAACTTTGCCGCGGGTCCGGGTTACCGGAATGACCAGAGCCCACCTGTCAGCCCGGACGAGAGGAGGCGGTGTTGAGGCAATTTTGCTTCACGCTGGGCGAGGAACTATTTGGCTTCCAAGTCCCCGTTTAATCTAAACCGGACACTTTCAGGTTGGAACGGTTGGGGAGCTGAGGAGATACCGTGTCCCAGAAGCATGAGGCACGGAGTGTGGACACCTTCGTAACACCAACCCGCCCTGTGCAACATCGCCCAGAAGTGCATTCTAATACCCATGCATGCTGGGACTGGTAGTCACAGAACATGGAGTTACTTTCCAATGATGTCCACGATAGGCATTCATCATTTGGGGGCGGAACGGCGTACAACCAATCAGCATAGGGCAAGATACTTTATCTGTGATACCCGCCCTACACCTGAAGTAGCACACCACTGGCGCTGAGGAAGGCTCAAGTTACTGCCGAAATGCATTCGCTGAGAGTGGTGGTGAAACTGCTCTTTTTGCCTCTGTGATGGAATAAAGGTGTTTCCTTGTGTTCCCCTCCTGTGGCCTCTTACTTTGTCTTCGGAGAAGGTGGGGATTGGATTTACAGCGCGATTTCCAGTGTCGCGCACACGAGGTCCCCGTTTACCTAAGCAGGCTCTGGCTCACTGGTTTCTACATTTGTGGAACTTTGCAGCGGATCCGGGTTACCGGAATGACCAGAGCCCACCTGTCAGCCCGGACGAGAGGAGGTGGTGTTGAGGCAATTTTGCTTCACGCTGGGCGAGGAACTATTTGGCTTCCAAGTCCCCGTTTAATCTAAACCGGACACTTTCAGGTTAGAACGGTTGGGGAGCTGAGGAGATACAGTGTCCCAGAAGCATGAGGCACGGAGAGTGGACACCTTCGTAACACCAACCCGCCCTGTGCAACATCGCCCAGAAGTGCTTTCTAATACCCATGCATGCTGGGACTGGTAGTCACAGAACATGGAGTGACTTTCCAGTGATGTCCACGATAGGCATTCATCATTTGGGGGCGGAACGGCGTACAACCAATCAGCATAGGGCAAGATACTTTATCTGTGATTCCCGCCCTACACCTGAAGTAACACACCACTGGCGCTGAGGAAGGCTCAAGTTACTGCCGAAATGCATTCTCCGAGAGTGGTGGTGAAACTGCTCTTTTTGCCTCTGTGATGGAATAAAGGTGTTTCCTCGTGTTCCCCTGCTGTGGCCTCGCACTTTGTATTCGGAGAAGGTGGGGATTGGATATATATATATATATATATATATATATATATATATATATATATATATATATATATATATATATATATATATATATATATATATATATATATATATATATATATATATATATATATATATATATATATATATATATATATATATATATATATATATATATGGATATATATATATATATATAGATATATATAAATTGTGTCCAACTCTCCTCCGAAGAGAAGAAGTGAAAACGCACTCACAGTGTCAATTAGTTTTCCTTCGATTTATTTTCCAAATGGCATTCAGTTATTCAGCACAAAGCACCGACGCGTTTCGCTGTGTACTCACAGCTTTCTCACGGTCAATACAACAAACATTAGTGAGTCCCTCCTATTTCAATAGGGTGCCTCCAAAAAGGAGGGCAAAATACAGACGACCAGCCCACTAGAGGGCAGTAAAGTCATGTGTAGTTAAAGGTGCGGTAAGCCCACTGAAAGGCACTCACGTTTTTTGTCACAAAAAGATGCTTTAAATATGCGTTTGTAAACAATCAGGTACCCGATGTACAAAAAGTCTGACTATATAACTTATATGTAGCAATCACTGATTTAACTTGCATCTATTGTAAAATAGTAGTCCAGTCGATAAATAGAACTACAATTCCCAAGTCACCTCTATTATAAACATAGGAAGTGACGTTTTATAAATGCGTTTTGGCGGCACCCTATTGAAATAGGAGGGACTCACTAATGTTTGTTGTATTGACCGTGAGAAAGCTGTGAGTACACAGCGAAACGCGTCGGTGCTTTGTGCTGAATAACTGAATGCCATTTGGAAAATAAATCGAAGGAAAACTAATTGACACTGTGAGTGCGTTTTCACTTCTTCTCTTCGGAGGAGAGTTGGACACAATTAATTAAGGCTGGGCTCGGCCGAGGATCACGCACCGGAGTTAAGCAGCGCCAGGGGTCTGCCAAACCGGAGCCAAACTGGAGATATATATAAATATATAAATATATAAATATATATATATATATATATATATATATATATATATATATATATATATATATATATACACTGCCAAAAGTCATTATTTATCTGAAACATTTTACCACGTATGACAAATCAGTCGGAGTCCTATTGTAAATAAGTAGTTTAAACAAACTGACAGATTCTGTTTAGGACTAGTGAGGCATATTTAATGTGAATGTTTACAATGACAATTTGTGTAAATAGCCGTATATTTATTGTACATTGTGTAAATATATGAATTCAGATCTATATATTTTTCTACAAAAAGGATTGGTTTTAGAATTTTTTCTAAACATTGAGATTCATAAAATTTTTGCCTCTTGTTGTATACTAATGTTGCAACTTTGACTGACTGTTTTAGCACAAATGAACAGTGTTATCGTGAACTATTTTTGATACATGATTGTGGTGTTAATAAGAGCACTGCGCCCTTGATAGTGATTTGATGTATACCCATTTAATAGTAACAGGATATACTACCGGTCATGTGACCAACTTTGCTATTTAAAAGTTACTTCCCTCCTTCTTTTCATGACATGTGATCAAGCCTCGGCTGAGGTGAAACGCGTCATGGCGACTGGTGGGCTGTTTATTCATCACGAATAAAAGGCACTGATAACGAGAGCACGGAGTCTGTGGCTTTACTCAATTTTCCGGTTTTGCTGTGTGGCGTGGCGTGGCTGCGCTCTGCTGTGCTGCATTGGACTAAACGCAATATTACCTACTGGCGATAGCCAGTAGGTATATATAGTTAGGATTTTTTCTCTATGGAACTTTTGAAAATTCTATGTCTAATAACTTTGGCGTTTGTGGACGGAATCGGCTGAAATTTTCAGGAAAATGGCACATTTTGTTTCTGAGCAGCCCCTGAAAATTTGGGGGGGGGTTCCGTCAAGGGGGGGCCGAGAAAAAAGGGGGTTCCCAAAACGCGTTTTTCCCATTCATTTTTCCATAGGGCCTTTGGCCTCACTTTTAGCTCGAACGGCTGAATGGATTTGCACGAAACTTGGCAAAATTGTAGGGACTGTTAGCCCGATGTGCCTTTGCTGGGTCTCAATATATGTGCTCCAGTGGATTTTGAGAAATTAACGTTTAAAAAAACAGATATATCTGTGACAGCGTCCCAGATAGCGCACCAGATCGCGTACTTTTCGCGTAACGGAGCTTTGCGTAGCGAAGCTGATTGGCTCTCCGGCGTCTGTCAACATTCTAAACAGTCCTGTGCGGCCGCCATCTTGTCTCTCGGTAGGATCGAGAGACCAGAGGAGGAGAAAAACGAAGGGGGAATTTAATGAAAGGGGGCAAGTAGATCCTTCTTGACCCCCTAGGAATGATGTTGGGGTTATAAAGGGTCCCGTGGGGCAAATAAAAAAATTTTGATTTTTCGCGGTAGAAGCGCTTCTCGGTTCGCGAACCGGGTCGCAAACTGGTAGCGAAACGTGAATTCGCCATTTTGTGTTTTGGTTTAATTAAATTACTAGGTATAAGGGGGTACGGGAGACGTATCCTGACCCCTTATGTTTTCGGAGGGTGGCTGAGGAGGCTCATATATGTTGATACATGTCTTCCAGCGGCTGTGCGTGAGCGTTTTTTTTTTTGCTGCGTGACGTCTGTTAACGTTCGATTCGATGGAAATCAGGAACTGTTGACCGCCATTTTGTCACTGCGAGTAAATATTTTGTTAAAAATAATTGTTATAAATTAATCCTTATTGATAAACATTGTCTGCGCCATCTTGCCTTTTTTGCAATGCCACACTTTTGTTGAGCACGGCAGCCATTTTAGATGCCTTGACCAGACCCACCCTCTGCACGCCGCCGATCCTCAGCATGGCTCCCCACCCTTGCAAGCATCTCCCCCACGCACTGGTCACCCCCACTCTCTCTCTCATGCATGGGCCAGAAACCTCCTCCCATCTGCGCTGTTCGTGAGCATTTTTTTTTTTGCTGCGTGACGTCTGTTAACGTTCATTTCGATGGAAATCAGGAACTGTTGACCGCCATTTTGTCACTGCGATTAAATATTTTGTTAAAAATAATTGTTATGAATTAATCCTTATTGATAAACATTGTCTGCGCCATCTTGCCTTTTTTGCAATGCCACACTTTTGTTGAGCACGGCAGCCATTTTAGATGCCTTGACCAGACCCACTCTCTGCACGCCGCCGATCCTCAGCATGGCTCCCCACCCTCGCAAGCATCTCCCCCACGCACTGGTCACCCACGCTCTCTCTCTCATGCATGGGCCATAAACCTCCCCCCATTTGCGCTGCTCTTCCCTGAGAATCACACCCTGTGCCAGCCCGACACCTCCCTTTCACCCTATTCACTACTGCACCCTCTGACACTCCTCTTCCTCTGTGTCTGATTGTCCAGGCCGGTCCCAGGCTATCACTTAGCCCTGCAGATGTAGTTTATGGCTCCAGCTGTAGAGAATCACCCCTCTTCAAAGGAGTTACAGTAGATCAAGGCCCCCACCCGATGAGATCCGTCACACCACACGCGTTCCTACTATCTGATAACGATCCTGTATTGTGATTGGTGAGGGGATTCTCACTGTGAGGGTGTGTGGGTCCGAGCCTGAAGCGGAAGATTCCAGGGATGCCTCTTTGTACATCAAAGTTTTTACAATTATGTGTCACATTAAAATATATAGCACTCCAACAAAGTAGTAGGATTATAAAACTTTGTTAACTTATAAATATATACAACGCAACAAAAACAGTAAATACATTTAAACATTTTTAAGAAAAAAGAAGCAACAATGGTCAGTAGCTGTTTTTTGTGCGAATAGTCCCAAGGCAGCACAACGTGCTGAGTTCTGGACGGCACCCAGGTGATGTTACCTGGGTGCCGCACTGGTTTTTGGGATCCTACAATGCAGCTCCGAAAAACGGCGTGGGGCGTCCCGGGTGGTGCGGGGGGAGGCCTCGTCAGTAGCGGTCTGTTGTGCGAATAGTCCCAAGGCAGCAGAACGCGCTGAGATGTGGATGGCAACCAGGTGATGTCCAGTAAGTTGCCGCACTGGTTTTGGCATCCTACAATGCTGCTCCGAAAAACTGCGTGGGGCGCCCCGGGGGGGTGGTGGTGGCGTGAACGGGCCTTCCCAGGTGGAGGCTCGTCTGCTGTACTGGGGCGCCCCTTTACCGTTTCAGTTGCCATTCCGCCCGCTTTTGCTACACTGTGCCTCATCCTCCATTCAGCTGTTTATCGCCCGCTCTTGCGGCTACAGCGTCTCGCTCACCATGTAGTTGAGTTGCGCCCACTCTTGCGGTGCAGCGATAGGCGGCTGCCACAGGACTCTTAAAATGGCGGACGGCTCTTCGGATTTGGGCCTGGTCCACTAAAATTGTCCTGGGACACCTTGGAACTCGGATGTCCCCTGAGCCTTGAAGATTTTACAAAAGTCTTGGGGGCCCCCGACTCCTGCAGGCTTCCGGTGGGGAGCGGCTGCCATGATTGCTCGCGGAATGACCACGACGGAGCCACGAGATGGTGGTGCTCTCATGCTGACGCCAGCTTCAGTCTGAAACATCCAGAAACAAGGTGGGGCTTTCATCGTTTGAGAAAAAAAAATGTTTTAATCCAATGAAAAGTGTTATTTTTAGGTCACATGATCAAGCTTTCTATCATTAGGAAACCAAAAGTAAAATGAACCAATGAAAAGTTTTATAAACAAGTCACATGACCTGTTATGCTTACGTTACGCGTTGCTATAAAAAGCGTAGAAAATCCGTTGGCACGTGAGGCGGCGTCAGTAGCGGACCAATGTGCGAATAGGCCGAAGGCAGCACAACGCGCCAAGATCCGGATGGCACCGAGGTGGTGTTCAGCAAGTTGCCTTACTGGTGTGGCCATCCTACAATGCTGCGCCGAAAGTCGGCGTGGGGCGCCCCGTTGGCCTGTGAGGTCGCTTCAGTCAGTGGGGGCTGTTTGAGGATCTGACTGCATTGGAAAGCAATGTGATGCTGTGCGTCGCCCCCAAGATGGAGGCTCCTCGGCTGCAGTGGGGCGCCCCTTGGTGTTTCACTCGCTATCCAGCTGAGTTGTGTCCGCACTTGCGGCTACAGTAGGCCGAAGGCCGCATAACGCGCCGAGATCTGGATGGCACCGAGGTGGTGTCTAGCAAGTTGCCGCACTGGTGTGGCCATCCTACAATGCTGCGCCGAAAGTCGGCGTGGGGTGCCCCGTTGGCTTATGAGGTGATGTCAGTAGTGGACCGATGTGTGAATAGGTCGGAACCAGCACAAGGCGCCAAGATCCGGATTGCAAGTCCTGGATGTTGAGTGCCATAGTTGAGAGTTCTGAGCAGTGCTTGTAGCACTGTCTAAAGCTTATTTGCACCTGCTGCAGCTTCACTATTGCTCTGGTGTGGGCAAAGATCGCCCATGACATAGGCGGCCGGCTCCCGAGGTCCGGCGGAACTTTTTTCCTTTTCCTTTCTGCATCTTGTCCCACAATCCGTTTGACCTGAAGACACAACCAGGTCCCTGAATGTGTGCAGGGGGACGCTATTGATTGAATAAAAATGGCGGCTTCACACAAAGCTGACTCAAGCGTTGCTGGTGATGCTATACAGTCAAAAACTGGTTTTCAGTTTGTACATTCTTCAGGATTTTTCCATCCAAGGCTGGTTGAGAGTTTGTAGAACAATGGCTTTAGATCTCGCCCTCCCCTCTTTTGACTGTTGGTTCTTGTTGCCTATCTCTTCTGTTGTCATTTAACTGAACCTTTTTTGACTGCCGAAAGGGGTTCTGGTCCGACCGCTGGTTGGTGGAGACATTTTGACTATATCCTGGACCTGCCCGGCCTCGCCCAAAATGGCGCTGGTATAAATGGGACTCGTAACTCCTTGTTTTTTACTGGTTGCACAACCTTGATATCACGAGATACGTATGCAGTTTTGAAGCACATGGCGGGCGGGGACGAGAATTGATTGAATATTTCGACATCCTTATTGATATTAAGTTCTGATGTGTTATTGATTACTGTACTATTGTAAGTTCGAATTAACGTCACCCATGGTACTTGCCCGCAAATGTATATCTAGAAAATGTTATTGTAAGTGGCCCTGTCGTATTTTAATTACAAAATGTACGTCCACCGATTCTGCAACTGTTAGACACCTTAGTTCTTGCAACCTAATGGCCTGCTCGTTACGTTCCTCTACAGTGTAAATGTCTCCTCATCATATACGATTCCAGTTTGCTCTGTGGCCGGCCCACGTGGTTATAGGCCCGTATTTGTATACTGACATTTTCACATTAAAGGTTTTTAAAACAAAACATGGTAGTAGTATTTACATTGGTAAAGTTTTTAATTTTAGTCACTGTTTTCGAATGAGTAAAAGGCAAGTGAAATAAAGCAGTCCAATTACATGACGGATAAAAGGTATAATACGCAGGAACGCAGTTAAGATAAATGGTCAAGGGCTGTTGTGTTTTTTACTCCTGCAACATAAAGTGATCGATAAGAATCTGATATTCAGGCGTATCGGCGACTAAGACAGCAGGCCGAGCATCTTTTGCTCAACGGCTCCGTCATGGGACGAAGAAACGCCCTTTTGCTAGAAAAAGGAAAATATTTTACTTGCAGGACAGTTGTGAATTTTCCGATAAAGTACATTAGCCTGGAACATTATAACATACATGTTTAAGAAAAAATAATGTTCGAAAGCAATAAAAAGCGTAATTTTTAGGTCATATGACCAAGCCTTTCATCATTAGAATAACAAAAGTAAAATGAACCAATGAAAAGTTTTATAAACAAGTCACATGACCTGTTATGCTTACGTTACGCGCCGCGCCCCGGATTGCTTCCGGGTGCGCTAACGCGGGGCATCATATGACGCATTACGCGACAACGTAGGTCCTGAATATAGTCAAAATGTCTCCACCAACCAGCGGTCGGAACACAACCCCTTTCAGCAGTCTAAAAAGTTCTGTTAAATGACTAGAGAAGGGACAGGCAACAAGAACCATCAGTCAAAGAGGGGAGGGCAAGTTCTTCCCTACCGGGTCACATTGGGGCGCTACCGGAACTGATCGAATTGGTAGTCTACAGTGTTTCTGGATGTTTCAGACTGAAGCTGGTGTCAGCATGATAGCACCACCATCTCGTAGCTCAGTCGTGGCCATTCCACGAGCAATCATGGCAGCCGCTCCCCACCAGAAGCTTGTGGGAGTCGGGGGCCCCCAAGACTTTTGTAGAATCTTCAAGGCTCAGGGGACGCTTTCGAGAATGGGGCCCAAGCCCTAGCAGACAAGCGACCGAGTTCCAAGGTGTCCCAGGGCCATTTTAGTGGACCACGCCCAAATCTGAAGAGCCGGCCGCCATTTTGAGAGTCCTGTGGCAGCCGCCTATCGCTGCATCGCAAGAGCGGGAGCAACTCAACTACATGGTGAGCGAGACGCTGTAGTCGCAAGAGCGGGCGGTAAACAGCTGAATGGCGGAAGAGGCACAGTGTAGCAAAAGCGGGCGGAATGGCAACTGAAACGGTAAAGGGGCGCCCCACTACAGCGTGTCTTCAGGTCAAACGGATTGTGGGACAAGGTCCAGAATGGAAGAGTCATCAAAAGGCAAAAAGTTCCGCCGGACTTCGGGAGCCGGCCGCCTATGTCGGGGGCGATCTTAGGCCACACCAGGGCAACACGACTTGGGGAGGGGGCAGGAGCCAAGCACCCCCTCCCAGTCCGCGCCACCACACCGTATGTTGAAAATCTGAAGCCATCGTTCTACAAACTCTCAACCAGCCTTGGATGGAAAAATCTTGATGAATGTACAAACTGAAAACCAGTTTTTGTCTGCATAGCATCAGCAGCAACGCTTGCTATTAGAGTGCATGAGTTTCATGCTCGATCGATTGAGCTAGCCGGATCAGGCAACAAAAAGTATAAAATAGTTATGTAAATAGTTATTTAATAAAATGTTTTACCCTGTTACTTTGCTGGTGTGTTGTATATATTTATAATATTTGCATAGAGTTTATCGTTATTTTGGGTGGGGTGGGTGACGGAGCCGAGCTGTCTTGCAGCCCTCATGGTGTGGAGCTCAGTTCATCTCACTATTTTCGTATTTCTCATGAAGGGTTGTTCCTAATGTTTCTATTTCAGCGAGGTCAAAAAGAGATCCCATTAGTGGCCTACTGATTTTGCTCGATTACTTTTGTTTTTTTACACGATTTTTCACTATCTGCAAAGACTAAACAGAGTATTGCGACTTTGTGCTTTTTTGTAAATAGAGAATGAACCAAAGAGAATCAATTCTAAAACAGTAAATGCTTGGATAACAATCAATCAAATGGAGAGACAAGCAGGCACGACGGATTACAACGGGGACAAAGGCCTGCGTTAACTACCCTTCACAATCTGCAAAGAGAGAGTACTACTAAGAGAAAAGAGGGGGGGGGGGGCAGCCTTCAAAGCACATCAGCGTGCATAAACACGAAAAAGTTTTGACAAAAAACAATTACTTGACATTTGACAGCTTTTGATATTTGCTATTAAAAAACCATTGAAATTCACAGAAAAAACCATAGGTTTTAGGCTATATATAGTTAGGGATTAGCATTTACAAAACCTTAATTTACTTGCACAAAACCATAGAAATTCGCATATATAGTTAGATGCAATAACTATATATCGCGCACCCGCAACGCACTGCTGATGATGTCACATATTACATCATTTATGACATGGTCAGTGACATCACTGATGACATCTCAAATGACTTCATTCATGACATGGTCAGTGACATCACTGATGACATCACTGATGACAACTCAAATGACATTACTGATGACATCATTCATGTGATAATACGATGAACCTCTTCAGACTCTAATATAACCTTAGATACACTCAGTGTAAACAGACACTCACAGATTGTCACTCATCCATGGAGTTACTCATACACCTAGTCAGTCATGCAAAGAATCAATCACACCTCCATTTCCTTTACTATACAGTTATACACACCTTACTTATTCAAACATATTCTAACACATATTTACTCTCTTATACAATCACTGATACAAGTTTTCAATGATCCATGCAGCCACTCACACATTCACTAGCTCTTATACACAGTAATTTATATGTCAACTCTCACATGTACTGTGTTTTACATATGTACTTACTTTGACATGTAGCACTGAGATATCCATTCACTCACCAATACACCCATGCACACAGTTAACCACCTATACAGCTGTTTCCACATGCAGTTTTGAACCCATACATCTAGTGAATCAACTGCTCACACATCTATGCACAGAGTCACACACCTCCCAGACACCCACACACACACACTCACTCTCCCATACAAATACTTGGGTAACCAATCAATAACCCATATAGTTACTCATATAGCTACTGATCAACACATGCAGCAGTTTACAGAACAACAGATATAATGATGCACACATTAAGACAGTTTAGTCACTAACCCATGCACTCAGTGAGACACATTTAATCACTCACTCATACAGTCAGTCATGCACCTACTAAATCCTTCATCCGGACACTTATACATCCACTCATTCTTTAATATGTAAGACATATTTTAACTTTACAGAAACATACAGTCACTGGGTGTTGTCATCAGTGATGTCATCAGTGATGTCACTGACCATGTCATGAATGATGTAATATGTGACATCATCAGCAGTGGGTTGCGGGTGCGCGATATATAGTTATTGCATCTAACTATATATGCGAATTTCTATGGTTTTGTGCGAGTAAATTAAGGTTTTGTAAATGCTAATCCCTAACTATATATAGCCTAAAACCTATGTTTTTTTCTGTGAATATATATATATATATACACCTCTCTTTGGCGAAAAAGCTCTGATGGCCACTTGCAGCGGCGGGCCGGGACGGGATCGCCACTCCCCCGTATCTACTTGACAGTCGTTCTCCTTACTTTCCAACAAAACGATATCCAGGCCACAGCTCAGTTCAATAAGTGTTTTTATGCACAAACGCACTCGACGCGTTTCGGGAACCAAGTTCCCTTGTTCACAAGGGAACTTGGTTCCCGAAACGCGTCGAGTGCGTTCGTGAATAAAAACACTTATTGAACTGAGCTGTGGCCTGGATATCGTTCTGTTGGAAAGTAAGGAGAACGACTGTCGAGTGAATATATATATATATATATATATATATATATATATATATATATATATATATATATAAAAAATGTGTATAAATTTGTTGCTGACCAGGTGCGCGGTGTGTGACCAAGAGCACAAGTTGCTCGAAACGCGTAACCTGTGAGGTTTAAATAAATCTCCTTCACTGCAGCCTATGGGTCTGTGTCTTCATTTCTACAGCGGGAGTGTGCTGTTTGAAAATTTTGCCTATATATATATATATATATATATATATAAAAAAATGTGTATAAATTTGTTGCTGACCAGGTGCGCGGTGTGTGACCAAGAGCACAAGTTGCTCGAAACGCGTAACCTGTGAGGTTTAAATAAATCTCCTTCACTGCAGCCTATGGGTCTGTGTCTTCATTTCTACAGCGGGAGTGTGCTGTTTGAAGATTTTGCCTATATATATATATAGGCAAAATCTTCAAACAGCACACTCCCGCTGTAGAAATGAAGACACAGACCCATAGGCTGCAGTGAAGGAGATTTATTTAAACCTCACAGGTTACGCGTTTCGAGCAACTTGTGCTCTTGGTCACACACCGCGCACCTGGTCAGCAACAAATTTATACACATTTTTTTACGTGATGCTCCACCTCTTCTGTGAGTCACATGGTGTATAAACATAAAAAACACACTATTGTAGTTTTATCTACGTGCACACCACTAAGTAAATATAAAATAGTGAGTAGGGCACTGGAACAAAATAGCTGCATGAATGCAAAAACTTTGAAATATAACATAATGTACATAAAATATATATAAAGTCCTGTATACTGATTAATGGAGAAAAAGATCCTATTTTGGTTTCAAAATGAAGTATAAACATATATAAAAATATACTATCTATATATATTCTATTTTCAGATACCAAAAATATATATATATATACACCATCTGTCTATTTACAATTCTGTGTACATATTTACAAATCAAAAACTCCATAAATCAATACTATAACAATCAGGACCTTTCCTAGGTTCATGATTCATAAAGGTATGATTTAATCATGACTAGGATTTGATAATGTACGTTGAAAGTGCCTTAACTCATATACTACTACCCAAAAATGATTCTTACCAAAAAAAGATTATAGTGAAAACAAAGAAGAAGAAGAATCCTAGTTGATTTCAATAACTCATTAATCAACATTATATACATTAAAGTTTGTACAAAGAGATAAATATTTACAGGGAGCTTTACAAATCAAGATCTATGTGGATAAAGAATCTTGACCAGAATTCTGTTTGGTGCAACATCAGCGCAGTAAGGATTTTCTTTACAAGTGCCCGTTCATACGATCTGCAGGACCTTGAAAAGAAAATATGAAAGACCGCATGTGAATACTCTCTAGATCTGGTGTGAGAGATGTCAACAGATAAACTGGCACATGATGGTAAAATCAAATTCACAACAAATGATGTAAATCCTCAGTAGTATTTAACCTGTTCGGGTATTTGCTGTCCAGCTCTATTATATATT
This sequence comes from Lissotriton vulgaris, assembly GCF_964263255.1. Lineage (NCBI taxonomy): Eukaryota > Metazoa > Chordata > Amphibia > Caudata > Salamandridae > Lissotriton > Lissotriton vulgaris. Next base: position 8,417 of record NW_028245812.1, on the reverse strand, counting down.
CAGTTTCTTTTTTCCTTAACAGTCTTTCTCTGTCACCTCCTCGCACGAGGGGCGCTACCACATCAATAACATAGTATGTTAAATTTGACAAATCATTGTTATGTGTGGACTTGAAGTGGCGTGCCACCGGGTAGGTGTTGTCACTGTTAACTATCGCACGTAAGTGCTGCAAGATCCTGACGTGCACCTGTAGCTTGGTGCTGCCCACATAACGAAGGCCACATGTGCACGTCAGGACATATATTGCATACTCGCTATGACAGTTGTGATAACCCTGGATGGCTTTCCTGATGGAACTGAACGGTGTGTGATAATGAGAGGTGTTAACACCGAATTTGCACGCCCTACAAGAGGAACATTTAAAGAAACCTTTCTGTTTGAGCCAGGCACTGCCACTGCCCAGCTCCGGGCTGTTCTTGACTAGACAGTTGTGCATACTAGGGGCCCTTTTATAGGTAATATTCGGGGCACTAGGGAGCATATCACTCAAAAGACTGTCAGTCTGGAGGATAGGCCAGTGCTTCCTAACAATAGACCTTATTTGTCTCTCCTGTTTGCTATACGTTAGAATTAGGCGAGGGGCAGAGTTGTCTGACTCTAAATTTACTGTTTCAGATGTGAGAAGTGCTTCCCTAGGTTTATCTTGACAACTTCTAAGGGCACTATTCAAGATATTATCTTTGTAGCCTCTCGCTCTAAGTCTGTTGATGGTATTTTGAGCCTCCTGCTCAAATATTTCTGGAGTGCTGCTGATTCTCTTGACACGCAGCAACTCACCGTATGGAATATTAGCAATTACGTGCTGTGGGTGTTTGCTACTGGCGTGCAGTATACTGTTACCAGCCGTAGGTTTACGGTATAATGATGTGATAACAGTATTGTTGTCTACGGTTACATGGACGTCTAAGAAGTCTGCTTGTACTTTACTGATGTTGGCCGTAAAGAAGAGATTGTCATTGTTAACATTGAGCGCATCAACAAAGGAACGAGCACTTTCCTCATCCCCCTCCCAAATGCAAAACACGTCATCAATAAACCGTTTCCAGTATTTGACATTTTGAAATCCTGGTGTTGCGATGAGACCGCGCTCCTCCCACCAGCCCACGTGTAAACACGCGTAGCTGGGGGAGAAGCACGATCCCATCGCCACACCCCGGACTTGTCTCCATACATTTTTAGCAAACATGAAGTAGTTATTGTGTAGGCACAAATGCACCAATTCGCATAACATCTTGTTGTGTGCATAGTATTCACATGATCGTAAACCAAGATAGTGTTTGATGGCATCCAAACCCTTAGAGTAATCTATTGAAGTGTACAATGACTCGATGTCTAATGTTAATAAACACCAATTTTCTTGCCACTGGATGGAATTCAGTTTGTATAAAAAGTCCCCTGTATCTTTAAGATAACTAGGTAAGTCTTTCACAATGTCCTGCAGAAAATAATCAATACATCGTGAGATATTTTCTCCAACGCTATTGATGGCTGCTATAATAGGGCGGCCAGGTGTAGGAATTTTCTGCTTGTGTATTTTAGGGATCAAATACAAAATAGGTATCACAGGATGTTCTATGTGAAGATAGTCAAATTCAGTTTGTGAGATCAAATTATTTCTTTTAAAAGAGATAAGCATTTTTTTCAAATTGTCTTTTGCTCTTTTGTATGCCATCCCGTTTGATCTTTCGTAACATAAAGGGTCATTGAGCTGTCTCATGGCTTCAGCCGTATATTCATCCTTTTTCCACAAGACAATATTTCCCCCTTTATCAGATTTATTTATTACCACTTCCTGATTTTGACTCAATTTTTTCATTAATGTGTTGTACTGAATGATCCTGGCATTGTTCTTATGTGTTTGTGCCTGCACAGTACGGTTTAACTTTTTCAGATCTTCCGTGACATATTCATGATATATGTCTACCGCATCTTTTGGCATGACAGGCATAAACGTGCTTACCGGCTTAAAAGGACTTTCTCCAGCTCCTTTTTGGCATATATCCACATTCATCAGTTCTCTCTGAGTATTTGGAACAACTCCATCATGTGATGTTGATTCAACAGCCTCCCCTAGGTCACACAGGGTAAGCAGAAGCCTTGCATCACGTGCTGCTGGGGCTGTAACGGTTGTTACTGTATCTGTAATCCTTTTGGCATTACTTTCCTTATGTTTGGACACAGTCTTTGAAGAAAAAAACTTTTTAAGTTTTAATTTGCGAATAAACTTGAACACATCCGCTCTGGTGTGGGTGTAATTAAATGAACTTTCAGGACAAAAATTTAGTCCTAAGGCTAATAGTTGTTCCTCCGCTGCTGTTAGGGTTATATCGGAAAGATTGGTAATGGTGCAATCCTTTATTGTTTCTTTTTGTTGAACCATTGTTTCTTTTTCTTTTGCTGCTGTTGTGGCTGTGGTTGCTTTTCTCTTTTTGCGTCTTGCATGGCGTCTTGCGTTGCGCCTTTTGCGTTTTGATTCTTTTTCAGTCTCGGACGCAGTGTTTGCAGCCGGTCCTCTACTAAAAAATCAATCTCCTCGCCGAGATCTAGAATCTTTCCTGCTTGGCTATCTGTGTCGCTGATTTCCGAAAGGATGTACTGGATGTGCTAGCCAATGAGACTGTTTCAGCGTCCGAGTTTTCAATCAACTCCTCCTGTTGGTTGGTTCTAACCAAGCCGCCGCTGCCTCCACTCGCTGCTGCTTGCTTGGATAACTTTACTTGCTTGGCTTTATCATATTTACGGGCAAATGTGTAGATTTGCCCGGTTTCATAATCCTTTAAATCCCTTGCGAACTTATGCACTTTTCTTATTTTAATACGTTCTTCATGTTTGTGCAATCTCTCGCTTATCTCCTTGCGAGAGTTCATTATCAGCAATTTGGTGTCAGGATCGACAATGGCATCCAGCTGGTCATTTAAGCCCTTTATTTCCTCCAACAGCTTTTCGCGATCAATAACCGCATATTTTATGAGGACTTTAACTAAGTTCATTGAAGCATCCAAGTTTAACTCACCCCACTCCTTCAGCATCGCCGGGTTGGGGTCTTCAAAGCTGGGTGCCAGCATGATCCGCAGACCACGGAGATATATATATATATATGTATATATATATATATATATATATATATATATATATATATATATATATATATATATATATATATACAGGACAGGACTCCTGAGGCGGAAAGCCGGGAGTGAGGAAAAAACGCTGATTTTTTTAAATTTTAAAACTTGAATTGTAATACTTTGTTCTGATCACCCCCTCACCTACTTGCACTTTCTGGCATCCTAGAACAGCGCTACTCGCTGCAACGACTCTCTTTCTGGGCAGCCATTCTCGAGGGCGCGGCGCGTTAATCAGACACGCCCCCTCGGTTGGCCACGTCCCCTCACCAGACCATAAATAGTGCGCGCCGTTGCTAGGCGTCGCACTAACGACAGGACTCCTGAGGCGGAAAGCCGGGAGTGAGGAAAAAACGCTGATTTTTTAAAATTTTAAAACTTGAATTGTAATACTTTGTTCTGATCACCCCCTCACCTACTTGCACTTTCTGGCATCCTAGAACAGCGCTACTCGCTGCAACGACTCTCTTTCTGGGCAGCCATTCTCGAGGGCGCGGCGCGTTAATCAGACACGCCCCCTCGGTTGGCCACGCCCCCTCACCAGACCATAAATAGTGCGCGCCGTCGCTAGGCGTCGCACTAACGACAGGACTCCTGAGGCGGAAAGCCGGGAGTGAGGAAAAAACGCTGATTTTTTAAAATTTTAAAACTTGAATTGTAATACTTTGTTCTGATCGCCCCCTCACCTACTTGCACTTTCTGGCATCCTAGAACAGCGCTACTCGCTGCAACAACTCTCTTTCTGGGCAGCCATTCTCGAGGGCGCAGCGCGTTAATCAGACACGCCCCCTCGGTTGGCCACGCCCCCTCACCAGACCATAAATAGTGCGCGCCGTCGCTAGGCGTCGCACTAACAACAGGACTCCTGAGGCGGAAAGCCGGGAGTGAGGAAAAAACGCAGATTTTTTAAAATTTTTAAACTTGAATTGTAATACTTTGTTCTGATCACCCCCTCACCTACTTGCACTTTCTGGCATCCTAGAACAGCGCTACTCGCTGCAACGACTCTCTTTCTGGGCAGCCATTCTCGAGGGCACGGCGCGTTAATCAGACACGCCCCCTCGGTTGGCCACGCCCCCTCACCAGACCATAAATAGTGCGCGCCGTCGCTAGGCGTCGCACTAACGACAGGACTCCTGAGGCGGAAAGCCGGGAGTGAGGAAAAAACGCTGATTTTTAAAAATTTTAAAACTTGAATTGTAATACTTTGTTCTGATCACCCCCTCACCTACTTGCACTTTCTGGCATCCTAGAACAGCGCTACTCGCTGCAACGACTCTCTTTCTGGGCAGCCATTCTCGAGGGCGCGGCGCGTTAATCAGACACGCCCCCTCGGTTGGCCACGCCCCCTCACCAGACCATAAATAGTGCGCGCCGTCGCTAGGCGTCGCACTAACGACAGGACTCCTGAGGCGGAAAGCCGGGAGTGAGGAAAAAACGCAGATTTTTTAAAATTTTAAAACTTGAATTGTAATACTTTGTTCTGATCACCCCCTCACCTACTTGCACTTTCTGGCATCCTAGAACAGCGCTACTCGCTGCAACGACTCTCTTTCTGGGCAGCCATTCTCGAGGGCGCGGCGCGTTAATCAGACACACCCCCTCGGTTGGCCACGCCCCCTCACCAGACCATAAATAGTGCGCGCCGTCGCTAGGCGTCGCACTAACGACAGGACTCCTGAGGCGGAAAGCCGGGAGTGAGGAAAAAACGCTGATTTTTTAAAATTTTAAAACTTGAATTGTAATACTTTGTTCTGATCACCCCCTCACCTACTTGCACTTTCTGGCATCCTAGAACAGCGCTACTCGCTGCAACGACTCTCTTTCTGGGCAGCCATTCTCGAGGGCGCGGCGCGTTAATCAGACACGCCCCCTCGGTTGGCCACGCCCCCTCCAACATCCTTTCTGCTGCTATAAAGCATGTGTGTGGGTAGGAAGCGCAGCGGACGAGTGCAGCGGGCGCGTCGATTGCGCGCCGAAGGCGCGCCTAAGGCAAGCCCGTCTGCGCCCGTCTGCGACAGGCCGGGACTAGGGGCGCTTCACTCTGCCCCACTCATCACCTACACCCCGGACCTACTTCGTAGCTACCAGGGTCCCTGGCCCATCTCGGCCACAACCAGCTCACTTATCACTACTCTTGGCATAGCCCCCCTACCCCCCTTTCTCACTCTCCTCTCACAGTCACTTCCTCTCCCACTATCCGTGGGACTGTTACTCCGCCAATCCCTAAAAACCTCACAGCCCTCTACCTCAACACCCGATCTGCCGTTGCCCATGCGCACGAACTTTCGGTCCTGCTGGACCTTCACACCCCCGATCTCCTCTTCTTGACCGAGACCTGGTTCTGCGACGACTCCCTCCCCGCACTTCTTTCCACCTTACCGGCCTCCTACTACGCCCTCAGGGCGGATCGTCCATCTGGCAGAGCCGGGGGCGGCGTGGCGGTCGTCGCACGTACCGATCTCCCCTTTCAAATCCTATCCCTACCTACCATTGCTACTACTGAATTCCTAGTGATCCGCACAGTCTCCACTTCTCCCCCCCTAACCTGCTTCCTCACTTACCGTCCCCCCCAGTCCCCCCTACAGTTCCTCCCCGACTTTCTGGAGGTCCTGGCCACTATTACTGTCAACAATTCTTCTATCTTACTCCTTGGCGATTTTAATTTCTGGCCTTCTGACCCCGCCGAATGTCCATCATCAAAGGAATTCTCCGAAACCCTCCACTCCATCAACTTTACATCCCATGTCCACTCCCCCACCCACACTAAAGGTCATCGGCTTGACCAGATCTGGTCCCTGAACTGCCCTGTGGAGTCACTCTCTATCTCCCCTTGCCCTTGGTCTGACCATCACTTGATTTCCTTTCTCCTTCCCATTCTTCCCCCAGCTAAACCCCTTCGACCCAAAAACACCTGGGTCCGATCATGGAACCGTGTCAATCTTGAAAATTTCTCCTCCCTCCTGACTAACTCTCTCCCTTCTCTTCAGGGCCTCACCACCGCTTCCCAGGTTGATGCCATTAATCAGTGGCTCACTCACAGCTGCGACTCTGTTGCCCCGCTCAAACGCATCACCTCCAAACGCGACAAAGACGCCAATCGGTGGTTTAATAATGAGCTTAAAACCACCAAATTAACAGTCCGTCGTGCGGAGCGGGCCTGGAGAAGAAACTATTGCCCCACTTTGAAACTGGAATACACCAACATCTTGAGCCAGTACAAAAAAGCCATCTTGGAGGCCAAAACATCTTACTTCTCCTCCAAAATCCTAGCAGCAGAGAACCAGTCCAAAGAGATGTTTTCCATCGTCCACAACCTGGCGTTCTCGGACAGAACTACTCTTAAACCAGCTCCATCCGAAGATCTCTGTCTCTCTCTTAATAATTATTTTTTTCACAAAATTACCACCATTAAGGCCAACATCCCCCCTCCCTCCCCATCTTTTGTTGATCCTCAATGTCCTCCCCCAAAAGGCGCACTGACCTCCTTTCCCCCTATCACTCGGGAAAGTCTGACCTCTGTGGTACCATTGATCAAATCTGGCTCTCCGCTCGACCCCTGTCCTGCCCACATCCTCCGTCACGTCTTTGACCCTTGCCCAGACCCTCCCCTTCACCTTCTCAACAGTTCCCTCTCTCAAGGCATAGTTCCCAACTCCATGAAATCCGCGGTCATCGTGCCCATTCTGAAGAAACTGGGGGCAGATCCCTCTGTCCCGGCCAATTTCCGCCCCATTTCCCTTCTGCCATTTCTGGCTAAGGTGCTCGAGCGCCATGCCACCTGCGCTCTGAGTTCCTTTGTGGAGAAGCACGGTGCCCTTGCCCCCCGTCAAGCCGGTTTCCGCCCTGCACACTCCACGGAGTCCGTTGTTATGTCGGTCCTTGACACCCTCAGGGAGGGTATGGACACCAATCAGTACCAGGCTCTTGTGCTCCTAGATCTCTCAGCCGCTTTCGATACGGTGGATCACAACATCTTACTTTCCCGTATCGCAGCGGCGGGGATCGGGGGGAGTGCCCTGGTCTGGTTGTCCTCCTTCCTGAGTGACCGCACCCAGGCTGTCCGCCTGGGTGACTACACAGCGGACATCCGAGGAGTTCAGTGCGGGGTCCCCCAGGGTTCCTCTCTCTCTCCCCTCTTGTTTAATCTGTATATTGCCCCTCTTATTTTCTCTCTTCAACAGATGGAGGTCACCGTATTTAATTATGCGGATGACCTCCAGCTGGTCTTCAATCTCTCTTCTCCTTCTGCTGCACTTAACTTTCAAACTGTCATGCTTCATATCAGGGACTGGATGAACCACAACCATCTTAAACTCAACCCTGATAAAACCGAACTGGTGTTGACGGGTGGTTCATCCAGCCCCTGGTCCCCCCTCTTTTGGCCCCCCTCTCTTGGTCCTTCTCCTGTTCCCTCTCCCTCAGTCAAAACTTTAGGCATTAAACTCAACTCTCAACTCACCCTTCACTCCCAGGTTAGCTCTGTGGTATCTTCTTCCTTTCTCTCACTGCGTACTATACGCAGGGTGTCCCGCTTCTTCACTTTCTCTGCCCTCAAACTCATCATTTTGGCCATGGTGGTGTCCCGCCTGGACTACGGGAACGCCCTGTATGCCGGCATTCCCGCATACAGCCTGCGTCGCCTTCAACAAATACAAAACCAGGCGGCCCGCCTGGCCTTCAATCTCCCTAAATTCCACCACTCTACCCCTCTCCTGAAATCTCTGCACTGGCTCCCCGTGCGAGCTAGAATTCAATTCAAGCTCGCATGCATTACCTTCCTGGCCCGAACCAGTTCGGCGCCAGCCTTCATCTCCTCTGAGATTGTCTCTTATGTCCCCACTAGGGCTCTACGATCCTCCACTCAATCCCTCCTCACCATCCCACGCTTCCGGAGAAAGAAGTGGGGTGGATCTAAATTTGCCTTCCTTGCCCCTACCCTCTGGAATTCCCTTCCCCTTGAACTCCGCTCCATCCCCCTCTATTCACAATTCCGTAAACGCCTTAAAACTCATCTTTTTACAAAATCCTTTGACTAAATGTTCTGTCTGACCTCCCTACCTCCAACCTCAGTCCCTGTTAGCTATAGCGCCAAGAAGCCGCTGGTAAACGTGCGCTCTACAAAAACTTTCAAACTCAAACTCATATATATATATATATATATATATATATATATATATATATATTCAAGCTTCTGTCCCCCGAAATGCGCGATCATCACTCCGGAATGGGTGCAGTTGTAATGTGGCGGCGGGTCCACGAACAGATGACAGCTAAGAATTCAGCTCCAGG